>NW_017306560.1:807307-960707 GCF_000935625.1 Nanorana parkeri
AAGTTAACATGTAGTTACACTTGCATATTGTATTAGCCTATGATGAGCGGGGACTTGGTGCGAGCCCAGTCCTCCTAAGCCTGAACAACCCTCTGGCCCAATCACTTGTGGCACTGGAATTTCCTGCCCATTTGTGACAATGGGTGGGAAACAGGGGCGTCCCAAGGCTGGGTGACACCCGGAGCGGTAACCGAGTGTCACCCCGCTGAGACGTCACTGTGCATGCGCAATGACGTCATCGCGCACGTGCGGCAGTATTCTGATACCTGCCAGGCAGCCATCTTGGTGATGGATGCCGGCAGAGAGAGGAGGGGACCGTCACCCGGCTGGATAAGGTATGCCGCCGGGTCCCCTCCTCTCTCCTGATACTGTCGGGCGTTCGGTCCATGACCGAGCGCCCGACTTTTCAGAGGGGGGCAACACCAAAATGACTGAGTCATTTTGGTGTCACCCTTCCAATGGTGTCACCCAGGTGCGGGCCGCACCCCCCTTGTGACGCCACTGGTGGGAAATGCCCCTGCCGAAACAAATTGGGCTGGGAGGGGTGTGTGTCACACCTAGCCTCTGTCAGAGTTGGAGAAATGCATGTACAATTCAAGATTCAGGGCACATGTGCTTCCAATAACTACAATGAAAAACGCTCAAGAAGTTTCTATGATTTGCCCAGCTTATGACTGAGACTGAACATTTATGTATACAATGAGATCACAGATGAAAGAAAACCTGTATTCAGATTGATATGGAGGAACTCATTGCTAGCATTTCCTTCTGAAAATGTTTCCTGCCATGCTGATCCACTGACTTAAGTACATTCTGAGGTACAGACCTGAAATAGGAGTTTGGAGTTTTATCTTTATTTCACTCCTTTGCATACTTGTTCTAGGTCAGTGACTTGTAGTGTTGAAGCCAGCAACAGCCATGCAGTTAGCTTTTTCATGTACAAGTTACTTTTAATACCAATTCTGAAATCAAAGATTCACTACTTGCCTAATGTTTTTCCTTGATTGATAAAGCAAAGACCGTGCTATCAATATTTAAAGTAAACCTGTCACAAACCTAGGAAAATCAAAGTGAACATATAATGAAAAATGCATAAGCAGAGGGTTATTTTCAGTGAAAGCTGCATGTTAAAAAATAATACGTATGGAGCTATAGGCAGTAGAAGTAAAGGTTAGTTTTAAATTTTTCTGTAAAACCTGAGCATTGGCCTATTTCCCCTTCCTGCCTCCCAAGCCACCCGATTGGTCAATGAGGCCACTCATCACACAAAAAAAACAAAAAGGATGAGTTGGGATCTGCATACTTCAGCTGCCTATACCACTAGATGTACAGTATTTCCCAAGGGTTATCTTTGCTTATGTATGCTTTAATCATGTGCTCAAATTGAATTACCTATGTGACAGCTTTACTTTAAGCAAAGCTAGTTTAATTTAGTAAAATACAGATCCTGAAATATAGGTATTTAAAAAGTACAGTTATCTGTAAAGTGAGCAGCCTGCATTACAAGTCTTTGTACAGGTATAAAGGTATATCAGTATGTTTGGTATAAAAAAAAAAAAAAAGTTTTACACTGTACTTAAAATGTTAGATTTTGTAATGATAAAAGATGAGAAGCCGTGGAATACAATGGTAGAAGGCAGTGATTCAGGGTGATCTGTTGCTTGCTATGTCCTGGCTGGGTCAAAGGTAAGGCAACACGTGTTGTAACACAGACTCTCCAGATATCTTTGTCTTGTTATTTTTACAAGGCCCGCCTCAGGGAATTATCCTGGAGTGCTGTTAAAACCAACAAGGTCAGCAGAAGTTTGAAGTCTAATCGGCCAAAGGAGAGTTGTACTCTGGGTCACATATGGAAACCACTAGAGTTATTTAAGCCAACCGAGGTTATTAATAAATCTTCCACTATTTCCTTAACTAAATAACTGAAGGCCCTATCTCTCAGACACGTTTGGTCTGGACGTGTTGTGGGACCAATTTTGTATCCTTCCTCCACTAACCAGACAGGAAGGACAAGCCTCTGGTGTTAACAATGGCAAAACTATAAATTCTAAACATCCAGATGGCTCTCATTTTGATGCCTGCTCTGGTTTCTACACAGCTGGAGAGGGCAAGGGATCCATTGCAGGTCTAGGAAAAGAATGACTCAAACCTTCACTGCTACACAAGTTTCCAAGGAGCCCATTTATAAAGATCAACAAAAGAACTGCTTTTTGTTTTGCTGCTAAAACCTCCTAGTCAAAGATGGTGAAAAACAGATAACTGGAGGGGAAAAAACACCCCCATAAAAAAGTCACCACCTTGAGGAAAGTTTCTTCTATACCCTTCCTCTATTACCGGAGCACCTCAAGCTTGGCGTAGCATAAATATTTGAGGGAAAAAAAGTTCATATAAAGTGGCAAAATAAGTTTAGCCAAAATATTTTCAACCAGCTCAGGTTTATTAATAAGTGATACATTCACAACCAATACTTTCTATGAAAAAAAGGACAAAATATATATTATAGTTACTGCTAATATAGCTGCTTGAAAAGTATACACATATTGTACAAATATATTATATTCTTTATATCTACTTACAATCCTCTAACCCTCTGCACAATTCTGCCAATCTAACATGAATATAAGTGTGTATGGGGGGTGGGGAATTTGGCTGCAATCTGGCTGGAGATCTGCTTTAAAAGAAAACTATGGGGTAACCTTTTTTCTCCATAGTTCTCTTCAGGGTCACGGGAGGACATGTACTAACCTCCTCCTGTGACCCAAAACTCAGTATATAGTGGTCTATTACCTGCTATATACTGAGAGCGCCGCAGCCGGGACAGATCCCGACAATACTGTCAAGATCCACCTCGTTGGCTGATTGGCAGCTGGCTCTGCCTATCTAGAGGCAGAGCCAGCTGTGCCCGCCCCCTCCCCTATCCATCCCTTCAGTCAGCGCTAGAGGATCGGAGAGGGGAGAATCCCTGCAGGGAGCAATGACTGATGGTCACTACTGTCTGCAGGGAAATGATCGGGAAGTCAGCGATCGGTGGTGTGTGTTTGCTCACTTCCTGATCAATCGAGCCAACCTGTGACAGTTACATTGTTACAGGTTGGCTTGAATTATGGGCATGAGTGTTTATCGCTCACCCCATAATTCTCCTTTAAAGGAGAACTATGAGGTGAGTGATTTACACTCATCCTCATAGTTAGAGCCGAAGTGTGTCATTGAAACTGTCACACGTCAACTCTATAGATCAGGGAGTGAACACATACCCGTTGCTCGCTCACTTCACGATCATCTCCCTGCAGAGAGCGCTAATTGTCAATCACCGGCTTCTCACAGGGATTCCCCTCCCCGATCCCCAGCGCTGACTGGAGGGGATGGGTACAGCTGCCTCTGCCTCTAGATAGGCAGAGCCTGCTGTCAATCAGCCAGCTGGGTGGATCGCAACAGTATTGTCGGGATCCGTCCGAGCTACGGCGCTCTCCGTATATAACGGGCAATAGCCCGCTATATACTAAGCTTCGGGTCATGGGAGGACATTTGTATATGTCCTCCCGTGACCCTAAGGAGAACTATGGGATAAAATGGTTACCCTATACTTGTCTTTTCAGTATAAAAATGCAAATTAAAAGCCAGTTCTAGGTAAACAGGAAACTGTAGCTAAGAAAGCTTTAAAAATACATGCGCAGTCTAATTAAAGACAAGGAAAAAAGTGAATAGTGCAATAACCCATAACAAACTGTCACATCCCAAATTATATTAAACTAATGAAAGAAGACATAGGCTTTTGCACCAAGCACATCATCACAAACTCCTTGCCCTGCCTTATTAAATAAGCCGGAAACTCTTTAGCATATGTAATCCATCAACTACACATAATCGGGGAAGGCATTATTGGCACAAATTAATTTACCTTATACTGGTCAGCAACTGTCATGTCCACGGCTGGCCTTATGCTAGCTCACACATTAAAATCTGATTATATCTAATCAGGCAGGCCCTTTGATCTATATATCTGCATTTACATCTAGAGTATACTGTATAATCAGATGTACATGGCCAGCTTTGGGAAAATACATTCAGGGTCCTGAAATTTCCTACATGCAACAAATAAGGAATTTCTCCATATGAAAAATATAAAGCTAATTGCTTAGGTGATACATGTACACCAAAGGTTTTTAGTTTTGCGTTTTAAAATGTGGAATGTGCGCTGCCAGTTAGGAGTTGTGATGTCAACATTCTCTTACAATGGCGGAGGTGAGGAAATGAGAGCAATGTGTTACCAAAAGTGATAAAAACACGCTTAATCTGCTGTAAGGGTGTAAGCCTTTTCATTTTCTTCCCCATAATGCTCCATAATGCACAGGTGCTTTGTCACCTCATGGAGAAAGGTTGTGCCATCTGGAGTGTCTGTGTGAATACTCTTACAGAATAATTGACAATGTACCATCTCACTTAATACATACTTGCTTCTCTATATCCTGGCCCAGCCAGTAAAAAAAGATAACATAATCATTATCCAATCTGAAAATGGAAGATACCACAGTTCCCACTGTTCTGCCAATTAGCCATCGTGAGTACAAACTGCTTATTGTCGACAACCCCACACCACACAAGAAAAGGCACCAGAGGACTGCACACAGTTCTAAAAGATACCTAACAGACCTCAAGTGTATATATAAGCTGCAAACCGAAGAGGATCCAGATAAGTCGGCTTTCATTTTTAAAGCCATCTAAACCCTAACAATGAACTTCTCTTATTTGCTTCATTTTGGTCTGTTAAATATAACAGAGTTTTGTAATATCTGTTTGATAAGTGCAAACAAATACTTGTTAATCCTGTCAGAAATGTAGTGAGCTGGTAACTTGATGTGCTCTCTGCCTGTGCTAATATGTTACAGTGTTCTTATTTAGCTTGGAGGACTACAGAACCACACCCCTCTATGTTAATTTCAATCGGAAAATAGCACCAGGTATACTAGTTAAACTGTTAGTAGAACTTAGGAAGGGGAACGTCTTGCATAAAAACCAGCAAATTGAGTGTGGCATGTTCTTTATTTTACCTAGCCCTGGTATACTTTTCTGTAAAGGCTTTTTTATACACACATTTAGGTTTTTTTGGTGGCAGTGAAAGCGGCCCTGTAAGCTATGTGAACAGCATACAGACAGATGCATGCCTTTCCCTGGATAAATATGTATATAGGTTTCCTTCTGCTAAGGATTTGGCTCAGAAATAAAGCTGTGCATTTTATCTCACTTCCTTCAGGAAAACAATTACTTGTTTATAGCAGGTCTTGGGTAGCGAAAGGAGACAACCTTGCAAAATTTTAGGGGAAATGAGGTCAGGGAGTTGCAGACTTTGATGTAAAAAATTCTTCAACACATGTTATGGGCACAACCCTTCCTGTGCTTTACAAGCGTATATATCCAGATTTGACTGTGCACACAAAATATTTATGCACAAGTAATTACACTTGGTGCCAATAATTTTCCTAAAGAAAGCACCACTGTGTAACACATCCGTTTTACATTTTTGATGCTATAATGAGCGCAGCAGAGGATTAATGCACAAGGGCATTTGCCCTGTGCTGCCACTCCGGCTGAGCTGTGGTTGCACTTCATTGACTCCTATTGTTACAATGCAGGCTGCTCATAAGGCCATCTGCATGTTGATAAGGTATAGCTGCAATTAATTGTTACTACCCTAAAGCATCTTTACAGAAGGAAAGTAGGATGGGATAAAAATAAAACATGGGGGCACTAAGGAAAAAAGCAGAGATGTGTTATGGCATAAATGAACAGAACACCCTGTAAACCGCACAGGCTGCTTCTATAATACACTCCAATAAGTGCTTGTTCCTTTGAATGGCCAGTGCTGTCACTACAATAGTGATTTATTTGAGGCCCATCTGAGCTACAAGGTGTTGTGATGATAGTGTGCACTTAGCCAGAGGGAAGAAGAGCATATAATTCCTCTGTGTACAGAGACTACAGTGGCTACTACACCTCTCTATATGGAAGCAGTATATTTTTGTAATGTCAGTCGCTAATTGGCTTCTAGTGGAAAAAAAAAGTTTTAGCTTTTACAATGCTTAGGAAGAACCCATTTTTCAGTAACCTAAAGCAAAACAAAGGTACAGTTTTTCAGGTGTGATGCAATGTATCTTATAGAGAACTTCATGAGCTCACAGGAACACTTAAGGCCTTATTTACAAGGGAAAGGGGGGAGGGTTGTTGCCCCGTACAGCGTGCAGGGCCGGTTCTTGATGCACCTATAGCTAAGGGAAGAAGTGTTTGGGCAGCTCATGTAAGTCTATGGAGCTGCAGGAGCTGTGCGCCCTCACACGCTGCTTCCTGCAGCCTCAAGTTTTGTCAGCTGCACACATGATGGATTCAGGTATATACACCATCTGTGTGCACACGTTTCTTCGTGCAGATCCAGGCGCTTTAAAAAATACGGCCCTTCACGCTGTACGACGCAACACACCACATGAAAATGAGGCTGTACAATGTCTAGGTGGTCTGTCTTGCTATTGATTATCTCAGTGTAGTCATTTGGCAAAGAGGACTGACATGCATATGGCGAATAGAGAAAGAACTCTATAACACAAGGCATTGAAAATAAAGTAGTATAAATATGTAAAATTTGGATCATATATATAAACCACTGTAGTTTCCTGTTAAATATAAATCTATGTAGCACTCTGTAGGAAAGAGGCATTTAAGACATGAGAAGGAACAGTCATTTTATGTTAACAATGTACCGAGGCTTGTTTTTGGTAACATTAAACACAATCAAAGACATCAGTCTGTGCCAGGATCCACCAGACTGCAAAGGGTGAATGTTACGCCCCAACTAGCACTTCCAAACCTTACCGCTCTGCTTGCTTTCAGACAAAGCCACCCCGCCCGACTGTGCTAATGAAGGAGATGGATTAATTTAACTGGCGGCCTTGGCTGACAGTGCTATTAATGATCTTCCCTGCCCTGCAGGCAGTAATGGGCCCCACTGGGACTTCCTGGAGATCACCAATTTGTATTCAGGATTTAGACATAACATACACACAGATGAAGCAAATAAGGATAGAACAGCCAGGGGTGTGTGAATGAAAAAGAAACAATAGCCTTGTATTAAAAAGGAGCTTGTACTCACCAATCCTGCATATGACAGTTGTCAGCACTGTACATAAATAGGAACCTTTTACCATGTGTCTGAGATTGCTGTAGTGTCACTGAAGTACATGCACACACATAAGACCCACAGTCTTATGTCACTTTTGCATGGGTAGATCCTCCAGTGACAGGAGTCACTCCACTGTACCATTTGGTGGAGGAAATTACTGTGCAAGGGTTGCTGGCATTACAGCTATAGCGCTGACATATTTTAAACGAACCTGTTTTCCAAGGTAGAAAATGAGGGGCTGTTGTTCTTAGGTTTCGTTTCATATTATTTGGCAATTCGCTGACCCTAAACAAGCATGAGCATAACAGGTTTCTTCACACTTCACTGACTCCATTACTGCTCCAGGTTAGCGAGTCAAGGATAACCATGACATCCCTCTAACTTTCACCATCAGAAAAAAATCAGCAATAGCAGCTTCTGATATGTGCTCTTTAAAAACTAGAGTAGGGAAACAAAGAAAAGTACCCAATTACAGATTACACGAGAACTCCATTCAGATATTAAAGAAACCACCATTTTGTTCAGTTATAATTAAAATTTAAAAAAGGATTAATGTACATGCAAATCCTAACTGAACGACATTAAGTCATAGGATTGTTATGAAAAATCCTATAGCTCTGTGAAGGTTCTCATTTATCCAGCTCATGGTATAGCTAGTAGTGGTTAATCCTGGGCTGGACAAATTCCAGGAGCCAGGTAGCCAATGGTCCCTAAAATTTCTCAGTTGGCAGCTAACTTTAGAGGTTTTCGCTAGCTGTTGTCAATGAACCTTGCTCCTAAAAATCCCACTGGCTCCTGAATTCCATATTAATTTGTTCACCCGAGTTAGTCATATTCAGCTGAAATTGTTCTGTAATGTTGAAGACATTTTGTAGCTTAAGTAAGCCACTTTTCAGTTCTAATGATGGTCAGGAAATTCCCCAGCATTTTTTTCCCCACACAGGTAGCACAGACACCTTAATCCAATCGTAATGAAAAGGCAGATGTTGCTTGTCTAAGGATAAGTCTTAACCTCTGCTTAGACAATTGTGATGTCAGAAATATGATGGCCTAATCCTGTGTGCGCGCGGTAGTGGCTTTGCTGACATGTCCCTACTGTGCATGCATGGGATCTCACCGCCATATTTCTGATTAGGGATGCACCGATACCGGTTTTTCGGTATCAAGCCCGAGTACCAATATCGAGTACCGATACCAGTACTTCCGGTAGCATAGAGCCGGCTTCCCGGGCAACCAGGGAGCCACGCGGCGAGTCATTACCCACCGCCCGGCTTCTTGATTGGCCTGGAACCCGACTCCATGCTGATTGGCTGTGAAGCCGGCTTCCCAGCCAATCGGCATCAAAGCTGGCCAAACAGATCTGACAATATGGTGGCACAACCTCCACGCTGCAGACACCTCATTCCCCTCACATTGATCCTCAGCAGCATTCATTACTGTACCATAGAAGTCCCTCGGCCAGCTGGGCAGACAGCTCTCTCCAAGCTGGGCGGATCTGCCCACGTCTCCTGTATGTACAGCGCCCACGTGATTGGCCCTCAGCCTGCCCACTGCTCTCATTCAGACATCCTCTAACAGCATCAAGCAGGCGGTGCAGGTGCTGTTCACACAGGAGACGTGGGCAGATCCGGGAGAGCTTGGAGAGCGGTGTCTGCCCAGTTGGCCGAGGGACTGGTAATGACTGCTGCTGAGGATCTATGTGAGGTGAATGATTTGTCTGCAAGGTGGAGGCTGTGTCACCATATCAGATTTGTTTGCCCGGCTCGTTGCTAATTGGCTGGGAAGCCGGCTTCACCGGCTAATCAGCATGGAGCCGGCCAAACAGCATGGAGCCAGCTTCGCGGAAATCTCTCTGTGACGGAAGTTCCAGTATCAGAAAAGGTATCGGAGCATTTGGGCGAGTTTGAGTACTCGCCCAAATACTCGGTAGCGGCACCGATACTAGTATCGGCACCGATACTAGCCGTGGCCTTGAATATGTCCTGTCCAGCTTCATGGATGTAAGAGTACAGAATGCTGAAATGCAGCAGAAAAACAACCCAGCATATAGCATGCTACTGGTGAGAGCAACAGCAGTGGAATTTGCACACAGCATCATTAGTATGACACTGTACCGATTACGTTCAACCCCACTTGCTATAACTACATTAAATCTGTCCAACCTTCTTTTCTCTTCAGCAATGCAAGGACACGCACCTCTGCCCTAGCTGTCACTGCAGTGATTCACAATTCTGTATTAAGCCTGTTAAAACAAGCAGGCACACTTTTATTAGTAATATATATTTTAAATATAATTATTTCATATGCTATCATCTTGCAGAGATTTTACATGTTTTCTCTGTAATTCTGAGCCTCTGCACTAGATCTTTTAACTTAAAAAAGCCATCAGCCATTTCATATACTCACAGAGCAGCTACACACGACATCCCGCTTGTCTCACTTACAGTACATTGCCACTGTTTTTTTTCCAACTTAAAATGGTAGAGCATTCCAATGGTTGCTATGGTGACCCTGGAGGAATTAAACTCTCTACATAAATGTTATCTATGCAGTACCAGCCACCCTTGAAGAGGACATTTGACAAGAATAAAATGCTAACTGTGATGCGGGCTGGTGGCATGTGACAGTGAAAATAAGATAATCAAAGAATGTATGTCCAAAAGTTGATGATGAAATACTATAATCCATATACACTGCTGTACAATAAACAAATACTGCTATTTTAGTGCGAATAAGACTTTGCAACATGCTTCAACTGATAACCTATAACACTAACACTGAATTGTAGTAAAACAGGTTTACTTATTCATATGTTACTGCAAATATATACTTATCCAGCCTTTTGGTATTAGCAATTAAAAGAATATTTAGATTGCTGATCAAGAATACTAGATGCCTGGCTGTGTCTCATGTAATACTATGAGTCACTGACCTTGATCAAGCATACAGCAAGGGAAGAGAGATCCTGATTGATTATACATTACAACGCTAAAGGTCTGTGGACACCTAACCATCACACCTACTATACCGCCTACTGATATGTAAGAGACCACTCCAAAAGATTGAGTTCAGGTTGTTCCAGCAACCGTACAGTTATTATTACAGGATAAAGACATTTTAGACAATTGTGCATTTCCAACTATATGGCAACAGTTTGGGGAAGGTCCTTTTCTGTTCCACCATGAACGTGCCCCTGTGCACAATGCTAGCTTGACAAAGACATGGTTTCACAAGTTTGGTGTGGAACTTAAGTGACTTGCATAGAGTCCTGATCTAAATCCTACTAAGCACATTTGGGATGAAATGGAATATGGACGGTAATGGGCACAAATTCCCACAGACACACTGTGGGGGTCAACTCTATATTAATGCCCAAGGTTTGGGAATGAGATGGCCAACAAACTCACACAAGTGTGATTGTCAGATGTCCAAAACTAGAAGCAGAAGGTAAGCAATGGCAGCTCATGTATTTCTCTACGTTCATTTTGCCTTTTAGACAAAAAATTCTGCATCCTTTATATTAAACTAAATAGGACTGACAAAAATAGCACAGAGGTGGAAACTACACAAAATAGACTTCATTTATGAAAGAGTGTGAAGGAACAGCTTATTCTCTGCATGCCTAATTGTCTGATTTTATTCTCTTAGTATTGGCGGAACATCCATAAATTGTCATACTAAGCCTTTTTTTTTCTTTTGTATACAATGACAGCGTCCCTATTGGCCACTGAATTTACTCTCCTTGAGTAGGAATGGTTAAGCCCCAACTACCCAACTAGAAGAAGTCAAGACTTTTTGGTGCATTTTGTTAGGCAGGATGGTTACTTCTATACCTTTAGAATGGCTGACAGATTCACAGTAAGAGACCTTATTATGATCAAACAGCAACCCAATACTTCTAGATCAGCCTTCTTCATTGCTGCAAAATGGGAGTTGATGTAAAGCTGCCCATACACCTATAGATTATCTGCTGATTTTCTGTGGTCAGATGGAAAAAGTGCAACAGATTCATCCGTCTACACTAAACTGTGTGGATGGAGGAATCTCCTGCTGGGCCAAGCTTCAGTATCTTGCTAGTTGGCCCCTGCTGGCTCTCAAAACACCTGATCAATCCAATCAGTATTTAGACGTAGGAATCTGTTGCACGTTTTCCATCTGACCATAGAAAATCTGCAGATAATCTATAGGTGTATGGCCAGCTTTAGACAGCTTGCAATGTTTGATATAATCTTTTCATAAGGGTGGACCACTGTCATGTGGGAAATGGTACAATAAATGTAAAACAAAACCGGCAGAAGAGCAGCAGATGAACAAACAGAGGGAGGGATTAAAATGCTCAATGTTTCTCGGCAGTAACCCCAAAAGAAAACTCCTAATATAAAGGTGCCGAGATATGCTTTTCAGACTCTGGGGATGTGCACTTTTGTGGAAAACATTTGTTCTCAGCACTGGGAGTCCAGTATGGCTAGTTTTTGAGATGAGGCCCTCCATACCAGGAAGTGAACACTGGGCAGATCCCCAAGAAAAAAACATACAAACCCCCCCCCAGTAATCCACCCCCAACACTTCTATTCTGTAGCACTTTACTCCTTATCCATAGCCTCCAATACACACGCCTAAGACACTAAACCTCTCTAAACAGTGCAGTGGCATGCAAATTATCACATGTATGAATGCATATTTTGCAAAACAGCACTTAACCAAAACACCCTGCTATCTACTACGATACATGTAAAAAGATATATGCTGTTATAATAATAATTTTTAGTACACATACATTAATCCAAACACATAAAAAGCAGTGAAATCAGGAAAAAGAAATCAGTATTTGGTCCAACGCAAGCAAAGGCAAGTTATATATATAGTGATATATTTAGCAGTGCTGTGGCCAATCTGCGTCTATTCTCTTGTCTGGAGCGATTCCTTACTTGTGACATGCCATGATGTTGCCTGAGAAGGGTTAATGTGTGCAGATTTCTCCTCCTGCTTAGTGTAGAAGCAGCCCTGCCCCCATGCCACGCTGGTGCTCCTTCTCTGAGATTCTCCTGCTCTGTCAACCCATTTCACATTCGTTCTGCCTCTCGCTGTCAAATTAAAACGCAGCCAGCAACTCATTTCTCCTGCTCTTCGAGTTACAAATTAGTCCATTAAGCAGTCTGTAGCGAAGCCTTTTTCCCTCTTCCCAGTAATGGCCTCGGAGAATTCCTTCATAATCTTAGCGCTCTCCTGGGATGCCCGCGGCAGGCGGCAGAACTTGTTCCCGGGTTCGAAATTACACATTTCAATGACACAGCCTGCTGTGCCTCACTCTCTTATTTATATGGACCTACCTGGCTTTGTACATGCAGATTTCTTGGATACATGTGCAGCACATACATAGCAAATAAGCAGCATGTTAATATAAGACATAGAAAGAGCTGTGTGAATCTACTTTGTCAATGCATTGCATTTTAATTGAGAAGAAACAAAGTCATTAGCTTGTGGGCTGAAGAAGCTGACATGACTAACAAAAAATCTTTGTTTATTTATACATGCTTGCGTTCTGATAACAATGAGCTATTGGCTGGAAAATTAAAGTAACCAATAGACCAGGGGTCGGCAACCCCCGGCACGCGTGCCCGGCTTGGCACGCGAGGCCAAGACTTTTCTCCAGCAGTGGTGTTAGGAGGAAGTCTACAGCTGTATGTTATGTCCTAGAGAACACTCATTTGTGCACCACAGTTGTTAAAATTATTTGACATCTATGGTTAACTAGAAGCTGGTTATACACATGGGATGTGATTGTTCTGACTCAAGGATAAGACCCTCCACAATAAACTCTGCTCACCAAAAATGCACATTGGACAGGCCGTGCTGGTAGGATGATCTCCACATCATGCCCTCTGCAGCAGTATTGCCTGGTGCGGGATTATCTCTTATTTATTACACATACATCTACATTTGTTCAAATCAGTCACTGCCCTAAAGGACCTTACAATCTAAAGGTCCCTATCTCACATGCATACATATGAGGGCCAATCTAGAGAGGAGCCAATTAACCTACTGCCATGTCCTTGGAGTGTGGGAGGAAACCCACGCAAGAACAGGGAGAACATGCAACACCTTTAGATAGTGACCTCGCCAGGATTTGAACCAGGGACCCCCAGTACCGCAAGGCAGAAGCGCTAACCACTTCTAATCTAAAGTTCAGACAACATTTTCATCCTAATAAATTATTTATAACAGATACTGGTCTCATAATTCAATCATTTGTGCACAGTGATGTGACGACATTGTTGAGAGATGTTGTAAAGATGACCTCTCCTGTGCATAGACATCTTTGCACTTAACTGTTTATAAAAAATGATGCAAAGAATTCTGTTATTCTTCCTGTGCAGAAACAAAAGTGCAAGCAAGTACCTGATTGGTTGCGATTGGTAAAACCCCCTACATATCACGTCCACTGTGCTGGGAAGTGATAGGAGGAAAGAAAAAGAGGAAAACGCAAAATGTAGATAAACTATTTTAAAAGAGATGGAACAGTGCAAAACTGTAAAGAGCATGGCACAAAAAAGAATACATATGTTATTATTCGTTTGCTCTGCTTGCCAGGTACATGTGAGGTGGAAATGAGAAGCAGGCACATGTGGCTTGAAGGAAGAATAGCATAGAGTGAGAGAGACAGCGAGAGGGAGGGAAAAAAAACCCTAACCAGCTCCAAGTTGTCGATTATAAGACACTGCTAAAAATGTGTGGCTGCTTGGAATGGTGCCATTCTGAACAGATTGGCAGGGTTGATCACAATCACAGCAGGCTGCCTAATGAGTCCCACACAATTTTTCACCCCATATTTTTCCAATAAAAAAGCAGTTAAATACCAACCGCAGCCCCAGCAGTGCCTGCCATCTGGCAGCTTTTATCTCCAGCCATCATTAAAAACACTTCTTGGCAGTTTACACCTCTCTTTCTCTCTACAGATGTGGAACGAATTTTCTGACAACTCTTTGGAGAGCGCAGAGACGGGAAGGAGGGGTGGAGGGGGAAAGCGGTAGGGGGCAGGGAATGTTTCATTGCAGCTAACTTTTGGGACTGTATTTTCAGCAGCTGAGGGGGTTGAGGTGCGAATAATACCATAATGCTGCAACAAGGCACGGCTCTAATAAAAGTTAAAAGGGGGTTACACAAGCCAAAAAAAGGAGACAACATTTAATGTAATACATCCTTGTACTGAGCACGTGCAGCACATACTTCAAATGGATTTATCCAAAAATACACTTGAAACGAATGAGTTAATACAGTTCATACAGTGAATATTAGGAAGCATTTGAAAGGCTGATTTAAAGAGAAAGTAAGTATTACAAAGAAACTGTTATAGCCTAAGAAGTATACTGCACAGTCTGCTAGTATTCAGAGGGGAGTAGCCGCACAGGAAAAAGAAACATTACATATGGACTGCAATATGGGTTAGAGCAGGGGCGCCCACTATTTTTCGTCTGGAGAGGTTAGAGTCATTCAGTGAACAGACTAAACAAACAACCTTATACTACATTGTACGCTAGACACTGTGGAAGAAACTAGAACAAAAAGGTCCATGGGCCTTAAAGAACTCACCAGGTTTAAGCTTTCACTTTTTTGATTTAGTAGTAGTGGAGTCTTGTACCGTGTTAGCCATCGATTAATGCAGAAAGAAAGGAGTTTAAGTGACACTGTATCCTTTATTGACTAATGTAAGGTATTAGAGCAAACTTTCGAGATGCTTTAGATCCCCTTTCAGGCTTCATACATGTATGAAATATATAAAGCCTGAAGAAGGGATCTTAGGCATCCAGAAAGCTTGCAAATTTTATAACTAAAGTTAGCTAATAAAGGTTATCACTTAAAGTAGTATTAAGGTCTGGGCGTTTTTTACCTTAATGCATTCTCTGCATTAGGGTAAAAACAGCCCAGCACCTTTTTTTTTTACCCCAGTCTCCCCCACACTTACCTCTCAGCTGCGCTCGTCCCCGCCGCCGGTCCCAAAGCAATCCGCCGTACCCCGAACGTCCGGGTTGTGGGGGAAGATACTGATGGCAGAGGAGCCATAGGCTCTTTCTGCCATCAATCAAAGAAGCCGCTGCGGGGATGAGCGCGCACGGGTGCCTCCATTAGAACAATGGTGGCACCCGTGCAGGGGGCGGGGGGTAGAGCATTGCGGGGACACACTAGAAAACGAGGAATGAAGAACTTTAAAAAAAAAAAACAACAGCCTCCAGCAAAGGAGGGTCTCCTTAAAGGAGAAATTAAAAATTTGGCTTTAATATCACTTTAAACTCCAAACTTTCTAGTTGTATGCCACAAGGATATTTAGGGGTAGAGGATACAAATTCAGTAATAGCAGTAAGCTAGGCAGACCGGGCCACACAGTATCATGCATTTCCATGGTAACGATGGCCTGGCTGCACAGTGTCGCTGATTGCTATGGTGCGGACAGACAGCCTGCACCATGGAAATGCATGACAGTGTGTGGCCTCACTGCCTGCATATTCGCAACCTATGACACTGTGTGAACACCGAGGGGTGAGTAAAAGGAGCACAGGCTGCAGCCTCAGCAATACTGCTGCACTCTAGTGCTAACCAGTACAGATGTCCTTGTCCTTCAGCCCATTAAATGCAGTGTGGTTCGTGTAGCCCTGTTCCCTAAAACGCTTTGGGGGGTACATTTTATGGAAATGGCTACCAAGGGGTACACAAGTGGAAAAAAAGTTGTGAACCACTGATTCTGAGGAAAGTACCTATGCAATGGGAACCCCAGTGGGATCCCATAGTCAGCTTTTGGAGTCTTTAGAAGATTAGATGTTATCTTATGCTGGGGGATTGACATCTTTGTGAAGTGTTACAACATTGACCAAACTTGTTTCCAACTACAGTTGGAGCCTCAGGAAAAAAAAAAACCCTGCGTTCTAACCTCAAACTAAAAAATGCATCCAATATACAGTATGTACTTAAAAAAGAGGATTTCCATATACAGTAGTTAAGACTGACTGAAAATAATTTTATATAATTTGGAAAGTAAAATATAATAAATATGCATTTAAACTGCATATTTAGCCATCTGCATGAAATTTAAAATTAGTACAATATGCTAACATCATATCATGCACAGTCCGGGGGAACGTAAATGCTGTGCTGACAGGCCTCAGCAATTCCAATGGCTGGTAGTATTACTGTATGTGTCAAAACAGAATAAAATAAAAACTATAGTCTAATGCAGTCTAACCTTCAGCTCAGAGACTATAACAAATGTAATACCTGGTTCATAAGCATTTGCCCCACGGCACAATTATTACACACTAAGCACCATGTTAAAACTCCTATTAGGGCCATTCCATTATCTATGATCCATCATAAAGGCTATATAGAATACTAATTACTTTCTAAACTACGTGTAATAAACTCTTGTTGTTGATGTATGAGAACTGTTAAAGCATCCATATTTATTTGCCTTTGGGTAAAAAAAGAAAAAAAGATATGACACGACTATGATTTTGAATCATATGAATAGGCGATAACGGCACTAAATTTGTATGCAAAGGCAGTTGTTTCAATGATGACCATTTTATGTATGTTTGAAGTACATAAACCAGCCTTCCATTCATTTCAAAAGTGGGACATAGCATGCATTTCTGGGATTTCAGAAACCTACAAACTGCCTCTCCAACTATCAGGCTTAAAGTGCATCTTTTTTTGGCCAGGGGAAGGGTTTGATTGTCCTTAAAGTTCTAACTGCTGTCTGGGTTGCTTTTGTGGAGATTTAGGCCTCATTCACACGAGAAAAAGTCATTGCGTACAGCTCCGTGCTATGTGCAGGGCCATATCGGGCAACTCCCGGGAAGGACAGGTGCTGCGTATGATTAGTACGCAGCCCCTGTCCTTCTCTATGGGAGTACGCGGCCGTACACCGCCGTATGCTCAATCCAAGTACAGGTCTGTACGGGTGTCCCGGCTCGGACGCAGACAGGATCCATCCCGTCAGCATGGGCCTACGGACACCAGCTCCCGCACGGACGTGCAGGGAGGGTGAGTGTAGGGCGGCGTACGGCCACGTACTCCCATAGAGAAGTACAGGGGCTGCGTACTAATCACACGCAGCACCTGTCCTTCCCAGGAGCTGCCCGATACGGCCGTGCACGCAGCACAGAGCTGTATGTGCCGGCTCTTTCTCGTGTGAATGAGGTCCTAACCTTCTCTCTGTACTGGTGGCCATTGTCAATGAGAAAGAAAGTTAGGGGAAATCCTACATTTTAGAGTAGTCCCCAGAAGAAGATGTAAAGGAAATCTTTTAATGGGGACAAACAAGAGACAACTATGGAAGAGGGGGATTTTTCTATTTTAGCCAAAACTAAAACACATTTTTAGCTTTATATACACTTTTTGCACCTAGTAAAGCTCAGTGTATAATTTAATGTTGTCAAGCTTTGCATCACTTTGCTCTGGCTGTGCTGACAGATGTCTGTGGTTGTCACTGCACCTCCAGTCATCTCGGAATATGAACAGAGGTTACACACTGTTGGCAGCGGAGGTCTGGACATTAGTGAAGCAAAAATGCATACTTTGCACTGACCTCTGTCATAGAGATAAATGGAGGTGTGCTGACAGCCTCTGACTGTTGTCAAATCTACACAGTGCAGCAATTGTGGAGATCTTGGATCTTCATGCCCATGTAAGAAAGTTTAAAATAATACACCTTAGCTAGCCATACACTTACATTTTCACCAGCAATGTCGTCAATATCAACAATTGACAGGATATGAGTTAGGTTGTTGGATTCGATGTGAAGTAACTGCTGTTTAAATATTAGTTGAACAATGACTAACTGTGCATTATAATACTGTTATAATATAGCAATCTAATAATCAGCATCAGACTCAGCGAAATGCCTTTACTGCTTATGTTTATCTTATGTTGATATTTTGCTTAGACACTCAATAGTGCTGTGGGTGGATGTTAAATCGCCTGTTAGCAAATACCCTTAAGGCAAAGTTATTTGACACTTATTAAAGGTTTCAGTGTCACTTGAACCTGTTTACTGATAAACAACAAATCAATTACCAAATGACCTTGCAAGTTTATTTCACTGTGTGAAGTGACAACTCTATTGTAGCACCGTTAAGAAAAACAAACAGAAGACAACTGCTGCAGTACTGATTGTATCTGCTTTTCTCAACTTGTCACCAAACACCAGTAGACCATACTGGCGTATTTGTTGGACATAAGTAAAATCAATGGCTTCACTTCCGATGATCACTAAAAGAAAAAGTGAAATTAACAAGGAGACTGCCATTACTGATCTATCCTGAGAGTAATACTTGCTTGGCTGTCATGCGGAGCCTGTTGGAAAACGATTGAGGGCCCAATCAGACTTGCTCAGTAAAATACATGTTGCCACAATGTACTTGCTCTTTGCACGGTATCACTGAAAGTGTAACCACAATGTACTGTACAGTAGAGGCCAATGCACAACACACCTTAATACACATACAATGTACTATGGCATGCTGCGTTGTAAACAAAAGGGACAAGTGTTTGTGCAATGCAGGTTAACACCACAAATGATCACAAAACTTTGAATCCAGCCAAACACAGTTCCCTTTCATTGTCTTCTATATAATACCAGCCAAACACAGTTCCCTTTCATTGTCTTCTATATAATACCAGCCAAACACAGTTCCCTTTCATTGTCTTCTATATAATACCAGCCAAACACAGTTCCCTTTCATTGTCTTCTATATAATACCAAAGCCTACCTTAAGTTCAGGAATTCTGGAGCTACTAGCAACTCATTGAAGTGGTAAGGAAAAATGAATTACTTCTCTGTTTCCGGTCACTTCTAGTGGCCAAACCACTAAGAGCCCATTGACATTTCTCCAGTGTGGTGCATTGTGGTAATGTTACATGTGTTAGTGTGTTGTGGCACTGCAGCACACTATAACGCACAGTAACACTACTGTGCATTGTAGTGGGCTGTTTCGTCAATGAAAACCAAAATAGATGAATAGGTAAAAAGAAGATTTTTTATCTGAGGGAAGCTTTATCTGTGGGATGGCTATAAGGCTGCATAAGACAAAATACCCCTTAAATCTCCCTGGCGGTATGTTTTTGTTTTTTTTCCGTTTCTTTTTCGGTCTATTTTTTTTCCAAATTATTATTATTATATTTTTTTATATCCCGCTGGTTCCGCCCCCCTGCGACGCGTACGCTCGCAAGGGACCGAACCCAGAAGACGGATGCCGGCTGGAGAACACAGCGCGGCTCGAGGGACAAGGTAAGTAATGCTATGCGGCATTCCCGAGTGTAGCTCGGGGTTACCGCTTATGGTATGGAAAAGTAACCCCGAACTACACTCGGGAATACCGCCAGGAAGGTTAAAGCTTGTTCACACCAAATGCAGACCAGATCTGCATGAGTTTCTGCACATGCAGTGCAGTGGATTGTGCCGCGTTTTTGATGCGTTCCGGGCCGTTTTTGGTTAAAAAAATTTTTTTTTAGTTTAAAATGGGCTTTCAGTGCGTTCCAGGGCATTTGCATGCATTTTTGATGCCATTGGAATACATTGGACGCAGTTTTGATCCGGTCTGTAACTGCTCTGCTCCTTGAACGCGCTTGGTGTGAACAAGGGAATATATATGATGAAATATTGTATTAAGTCTTGAAAAATATCTTTTTTTCACAAACAATTAGATTAAAAATACTTGAAAATTGATAACTTCAGGGCCTTGCATTCCTCTTTATATAGAAACATATCATATATATTAAATATAATATAATAAATAAAAGTATTAAAAACACACTATTCCCAAATTATCAATGACCATCTCCATACATTTAACAGTGTGAACACCAGGAAACTCTGTATACTCTCGGGGTGAGCTGACCCATCTATCAGAATATGTGTATCAAAAAATACTGTTTAATATATATCATAATCCTCAATATATGGCCAATGTAACTGGATGTACATTCTTAACACAGTTTTAGGAATTATGTTAACTTGTTTATCTTTTTCCAAGATTCATACAAAGTTCCCCAATGGATACTACATGGATACTTGTATAGCATTTAAAACTAATGTACTTAAACTTGTACTTAACTTATGCAATGAAAATGCCATTATTGGCTGCTCAAGTGGTTTCTTTGGATAGTGGGGCTATGGGTATGGATTGGAATAGTCAGAGAAATGAAGGACTTTGTGACAGAAGTGTGGTATAGGGGTGTCCGAAAACACTTAAGAGGGTTCTCAAGTTAATCATAACAGTAGGGACCTTGCATTACCTTCCCATAGTAATGAATTTTTGCTTTGAAGGTGATGCATGGTTGAAAGGATCACTGTAAAAAAGAAATCTAATCTTTAAAAGTGGTGGGCATAGTTTAAACAAATAGAATCAGTCAACATGCAATATTTCCTTGCAACTGGTGAGCAGCTAATCTGCAGGCCAGTACCTGACACCTTCAAAAGCTGCGTCCAATGCCCCTTAACTACGTTATGCTGATAACTCAGATTAAACGTAGCAGAAAACAAAAAACTTCCCATCCCATTATATACAATGTGCTTCCTCGTGGTTGTATGCTGAGGGAAGCAGCTACTAAAAGCAAAGATCTGTATCTCTCCTAACATGTCTATTAGAGGCAAAGGGACACCATATACATCAAGTGTTATGCTACACTACAAATGAAGTAGCACACAAACACAACTGAAAAAGAGAAGGATATAACCAGAGACCAGACCCAATTAAAATTAACCCATTTATTTTTGGATGTTAATCTGGTTTGTATGTGGTATTCAACAACCCTCTACTGTCATGTAACAGAGCAAAAAGAAGGAGAGATGATCTAAAGGAGATCAAATCAAGACCAGTAATAATGAGGGTCGGAGTACCTTATCTAGTACAAAAATAGTTTATTCAAATATGATAAAAACACGGATCAACAAAGGAGATCAACAACCACCACCCGAAACCCCATTAAAATTGATTAAACTAACAAACAAAACACTCCAACATGCAGCATTACCAACATGCATACATGGACTAGCTGATGATAATAAGTATGAATAGGTAGACCGGTGTTGCTCTTAATAATCTGGCAGCGCTGAGGGGTCAAGTGTCAGACCCCCCCTAAAAAACACAGGGCTTTAGTGACAGGAGGACCACACATTTACAATGCACAGAGGAGCAGCAGACACACCACATCACCACTATCCTGGGAGCAAGTAAACAGGGAGCTGGCCTGGCCCCTAACTGATAGACAGCACAAAGGTCAATGCCCAGGGTCACCTTTCACAAAGAAATAAGAACATTGTCTGCAATTACATTCACACTTCCTGTCAAGGAAGTTCCCTGAAGGGATGCTGACACACAATTACAGATGGATTGTTTTTGTTTACATAGTTAACTGCAATCTGGTCACTAAAGAGGGTGGCTGGGTAAGTGTTGTTGTCTTAGCTATCATTTGAAGAGCCACTGTTTAGAACACTTTACACCTCTAGCGTGGGAGGATTAAAGTAATGGAGTGTTATAGCAATTAAAGGAAATCTCTTATTAACAGCAGCTAATTTAGTTTTACACACTGCAGCTACCTTGCTAAGCATTCAGAAGGTTTCAGTTATTTATTTACAGCTGTGTTGTAATGATCTAATGATGTCGAATTAAAGCTCCACCTTTCAGAAGAATATTAAGTATTGGGGTTGCCCATAACAATAAATTAGATTAGATTAGACAATGAGAGCTGAATGACTGGTTGCAAAGAGCAGCACACTTTTCTTTATTTAGGTTTACAGGTGAAACTCGAATAATTAGATATAAGTTCATTTATTTCACTAATGCAACTTAAAAGGTGAAACTAATATATGAGATAGACTCATTACATGCAAAGCAAGATAGTTCAAGCCGTGATTTGTCATAATTGTGATGATTATGGCTTACAGCTCATGAAAACAGCCAGAGACCCCAAATCCACAACCTCAAAAAAGTAGATTATTACATGCAATCAATAAAACAAGGATTGTACATAGAACAATATCGGACTGGAAAGTACAAGCATGCATATGTACTCAGTACTTGGTTTGGGCCCCTTTTGCAGCACTTACTGCAATTACTTTTGCGCGATATTCTAATTATTCGAGTTTCACCTGTATAGAATTGTGGCCAGTAGGGATTCCCCGATACCACTTTTTCAGGACCAAGTACAAGTACTTCCCCTCATGTACTTGCCGATACTTTTTTTTTTAAAGGGACAGGTGACTTTAAATGATCCATAGTACAACTACATGTTCTGTACGATCGATCATGATTTAACCTATTCATGCTAGCAGCGGAGAATTGTAACTCTATTGCTGGAGTGTAGTGGAGGTGTGTGCTGTATATATGTACTACATATACATTACACACGTCCAGTAAACTATAGCACTAGATTTACAGCCAGCCCTGTCCCAGCTTCCTTACTCACAGTTTTACTCCGATCCCTGTTGATAGAAGGGAAGTTAGAACAGACCTGGCCCGCGATCTCCTCTCTGTGCACCTTCTTCTGATTGCAGCCAGTCTATCGCTGATAGCGGCCAGGACTGGGTGATGTCACGGGGATGTCCTATCCAATCAAAGCCCAGGGTTTATAGAGAAGTCTTTAGATAATGCCGCTGCACGGAGGTGACAGCCAGCGAGAGTCTGGGAGTTCTGACAGAGGGACGCCCACACGTCTCTCAACCAATGAGGTTAGAGAATATTCCTCTCTGATTCAGGGTGACTTGGTACTAGATTGCCGATTTAAAGGTCACAATGGCAGATTAGCGGCCGGGCAGGTATGAATGTGTGCAGCAGTGATACAACGCGGCGAGGTAAGAAAAAAACAAAACAAAACAGCGCAAGCTTCGATGCTTTGCATCGGGGCATTTTGACAAGTACTTGTCAAAATGCCCTGTATCGATCCCGATGCTAGCTTCAGTATCGGGACATCCCTAGTGGCCAGTATAGTTTTAGAATGTATAGATACCTTGTCGCACTCCTTACCGGATGTCCGATGTACCGGATAGTTTTAGGCCCCATTCACATGGGTGTACCAATCAGATCCGCCTGTCAGTTTTTCAGTCGGGTTTAATCAGAAACCCAACCTATGTAACTCTATGGTCCAATACCGCGGAGTCCGTTTACATCCAATTACCTCTGATTTGTCACATTTAGGTCCCCAAAAAATGGAAAGGATACAAACTTTATGCATTTTTTGGGGGACCTAAACGTGAAGGATCCGAGGTAATTGGATGTAAACGTACACATATCTGCTTACATCCAGCTGCCCATAGACCTAACATGGATTGGTTTCGTTCAATTTTCTCCTCCATCACAACCGACACCACTAAGAACTTTGCGAAATTAACAGAATCATATTTAGAATATATACACTACACCACAGAAATGCTCTAATTTCTCCTTTAATTACATGACTTTATAACCTTTCTTTATTATTTAGCATAAAAGTCAGTTGATTTTAAAGAAGAACTCTGGGTATGTTTAACATTAACCCTTGCAGTGGGGCTACTCCCGCACTGCAAGTGCTCATTGCGGTCTAGGATCTAAAAAAAAAAAAAAGCTATTGTCAGCAAAAGACCCGCTCCACGCATGCGCAAAGGACCCGCTCCAGGCATGTGCCAAGGACCCGCGCCAAGGAAGCGCTCACACATGCGCCAAGCATAGCACAGCACATCTTCCTCACAGAAAGACGTTGCGTATGGCGCAACGGAAGTGACGCGTCTATGGTGCGGAAAAGCGCGCCAAATGGCGCACAGGAAGTGACGGGGTTGATTAGCTCACTTCCTTATTTAAATCCGGCTCACATGCTCAGTAGTTGCTGGATTGTCCTCGATTTCTGGATTTCCCTGAGCACTCGTGCCACTCAGTGTCTGCCTGGCCCCTGTCACCATCCTCAAAGGTCACAAGACACGAGGTGCAAGAGAAACCTCCTCAAACACTCAGTCTCTCTACCAGGTAGGTGACAGCTATATTCACCTTATCCTCGGTCCCGCAGCGGTGACCGCTCACCTCTCTCCGCCTGTGGAATGTCGTCCTCACATCCAACTTGGTGTCCTCACATCCAATGCAAGTGAATGGACGTGAAGACATCACGGGTCCTTAGACCGCTGGAGCCCAGGGGAGAAGAGGCTGCAGGGACCAGACTATAAGCCAAGTGGGATAGAGGATCAGTCGACTATTTTTTTAAATTTTAGACCCTAGACCAAAAAAAGCAGTTACCCCTTGCAGTGCGGAGGTAGCCTCCCTGCAAGGATTAATACTATTTATGCCAGGAGTTCTTCTTTAAATAGGCTGCTTGATGCAGTATAATAGACTTTTGTACACATGCAACTGTACAGAGTTTTATTATCTGTTATATTTGGCTGTAGCCATTGCTGAGCAAATCTCTTGTAGCTCTGGCTGCCCCCACAGAGTAGATAGATGTTGATTGGCTCAATCCAAGTGTGTATGGCTAGCTTTACCAGTTTTAAAATATGAAATGCCTAAGGTGTTATTACCACTAAGGAAGTCATGCTGTGCCAGACTGGGCCAACATTACTATGCATACTCTACCCTGCCATAACATCTTATCTTGAACATCTCTTAATATTACCTTGAAAAGGCTAGAACCAAATACTACCAAATGTCTGCACAGATGTCATATAGGTGGATATTGATTCTATTCAGCTGTCATTATGTCCAACTATTGTGTATTTTATTATTTTGTTAACAAATCAATTGTTCCTTATGGTGTTCTAGTTTAACAAGGGGTATAACATACTGTTTTTTTGCATACAAATGTATGGCTTATTGCTGCAGGCAGTGTGGTACACAAACAAATATTTGCTCAATAAACATTTTTGTCGCACAGTATACACACAATATAAAAACGCCTCTGCATTCGATTTGAACACTCCTTAAAAGCTTCTATATGTATATGTACAATTTGATGAATTATTAAAAACTGCAGAGTAATATACAGTAGATATGTAGCAGCTGCAGGAGGAGATTGCAGGTTGAATAAAGCCGTAATTTAACGCAAAGGCTAATCAAAGCTTTTAATCTGATGATGATGGCAGTGAAAATCAGTGCAACACCAAGGAGAGCATAATGAACAGTATTAGCCGTATGTTCATTTTTATCGACTCCGCTTCAAACCTGCAGTCCTATATCCACGTCATCAGGTACATGACCAGCATTCTTCAAACACCTATCAATGCTCACTTGGTATGTATCACATGAGGCTGACCTCACTGAACCTCTCACCTCAAATGGGCTAAGGGGCAGCAAAATAAAGACGTTTATATGCTGACCGATTTGGGGTCACAGACTCGGCTCTTTCAGGAGACACCAGCATAATATACTCTTGAAATGATCCCCCTGGTTTTCTCCAGCTCTGCAGGCACAATTAAAATCATTTTAAGCAGAGATGAGATCTGGAGATGCACAGAAGCATACATTTGGTGGCTAATCGCAGCAGCACTTAATTTCCACGGGCTGTTTCTAATTAGCATTAATGTTCTTCAATAAGCCTGCACTCTCGCTGAACTCCTGCTCTGATACACAGTTTGCTGCTCATGTATCTGTCCTGACTGCACTCCTCCACCAACCTTTCAATCTATACTGGATGTGTTGCTGAAGCAGCAGGTTAAGGTGTATATCTACCACCTAACTGCATGCATACAATTGTACTCTGTCACCTTGATATGTTACAGAATGTATTGTATTTATTAGATTACTCTAGATTATACTAGAACCACAATGTCCTGGGACATTATAAATCCTTATTTTATATAATAGAGGTTATATGCAAGTGTAGCCCATATCTATATACACACACACACGTGTGCTACTGAAGTGATGTTCGTTTTCAGACGGCAGCTCCCAGGAGGCTGTGTTTGAGAGGGGAGGGGGTCTCTGGGCTGTTGCTGCTGAGCGCGCCCAGTCCAGGAGATCCCAGCCAAGATGGGAGATCTGTGTTGGGTCTGACAGAGCTGTGTGGCTGCCTCTGATGCAGAGGGGGCTCACAGACTCTGTAGACACTATTAGACAAGAGCCTGTATCATGTGTGCGGTACTGGGAGGTAGCGGGGCGACCGCTTCAGCGAGGATATCGTGGCCTAGACGCATGGCCGATCCTGCATTGTGAGTGATCCGGACAGCCCAGCAGAGCAGTGGTGTATCTTGGTTTTGTGCTGCCCTAGGCAAGACTAAACCCGAGCCTTCTCCATTCCTGGCTTGATGGGCTCCCTAGTTCTGCAGCTGCAACACCGATCTTCTGCCTTAATATGCTGTCTGTGCCCTCTAATTCTGCCGTCACCCATATTCTGCCTTGGCCGCTAGGCTCTGTAGCTCGCCCCACTCTAGAGACATAACCCAGCACGGAGGCTGCACTTCCCCGGACTCACCACCACGGAGGTGCCGATGAGCACGATGACCATCTGGATCTAACCCCTGGGGATCCTGCGGAAACTCCTCCACTGCCTGAAGTCAGACATTTGGGTGCCAGTTTCCCATGGAGGTCCGAACTGCCAGTGCATCTGGACGAAGGTCACACACACCAATACATTGCACAGCACATTGACCAGGAAGAGGAAGGAGCTGCAGCATACATGTAGGAGTAGGCGGCATAGGTAGACACGTGGCACCAGGTCCCTGAGTACTGGCAGTCATTTATGAATATTTTATAATATAATTATATTTTTTTGACGCCCCCCTGGAAAGTGCCGCCCTAGGCAAATGCCTAGTTTGCCTTGCAGTAGATACACCCCTGCAGCAGAGGAGGGAGTTGGACGGTGTTGACGGAGACCGCTGCCCAGTATCCTGGAAGAACGGAGACCTTTCTCAAGAGACCCCAGATGAATTCAGCATCCTCAAAAGAGTCGGCTTGAGAGAAAGGGGACGCCCATCTCTAGCTGACGGACATCATCTCTTCTGTTTGATCTTGGGAGTGGCGAGAGGCCTTTGGCCATTTATGATGCTTTATCATTCACACCTGCAACACAAAATGGGCCCCAATATTGGCTAGCCTAGAATAGTGCTACTGGCCAGTAGCGTAAAGTATCAGAGACTATCTTAAAGAGAGACATTAGTATTATTGTGCTCAAATTTAATATAACATCTCAGCTCACTCAACAATATACATTCCAGGTCATAAGTAGCCACGGTTACTGAGTGTTAAGAGTGCCTTTGTACATTACTGCATTCAATTTAGTTCATGTGTTTGTTGTCCTTTCACAATAGGCCTATTCTAATTGATGATTACATTTGTTATAAAACTCTGAGTGTTGGGGTACCGTGGATCCAGTCTAGGCAGTACATTTGGCTTGGGAGACAGAAATACCTGGCTTACTTTGGCGGCACCTTCGTGGGGTAGTGCTGCACAAGTTTGAAAGCAAATCTAAAGTTTAAATATACAGACGTAATTATGTTCAGCTTAAGGCCCCAAAAACAGATCAGCATAGTGCTAATCACACAATACCATGTTACCAAGCAATAGGAGAGTTGCGATTCATTTGTATGGCACTCCAACATACATCCCGGGCCGGCAATGCACTGCAACACAGCATATGGTACAGCAACAACATGTATTGTATTGCGGTTAAAAAAAGTGCATGCACTACTTTATTTCACCACATGGTACTGCACGGTGCCTTGGGGTGCTATTCAAATGATTGGCAACACACCTAGCTCATGGTAAGTCACGCTAGGTGCGTTGTGTGATCATGTACATTAATCGCACATTATCATGCAATTAACGCTGCACTTAACGTGTGAATGGGTCCTATGGAAGTCTATGTGAAGCTTAAGCTGACCATACACTGCCTGAATTTCCTGCTGACTCAAACATCAAAGATTACTTTTAGGTAATTTCTACCATAATACCTCATAATATGCATCACCTAAAATGTACTCTAGCTTCCATGTAATCCAGTTTGAAACATTTTGCATTTGTTTGTATTGGAAAGCATAAGACCACACCTGCCGCTATATGCTCAAAAGCGCATTCACCGTTTTGCACTGTATTATAGGATAATAGCTGTGAATACCCTGGAAGTGTTAAGGTGCCCATGCACCTATCGATTACCGTTCAGAAATGGTTCATCAATCGCCTTTCGAATAATAATTGATCAGTTGATGGGAACTCAACGATTTTATTTACTGTACTGCTGGCTGAATTTCCTAGATCGGTCAGGCTGGAAAACTGGTTTTGAATCGAACGAAAATCGATGGATTAGTGGCGTCTTTATACGAAACCAATCACAACATGAACACTGCACATGTGCAAACGAAGACCTGTTCTGTCGATTGACAAAATTTGGTGTGTTAGTATTGCTTACGAACGATAATCAAAATCGACATTGGTCTGTGCATGATGGGGTATTCAAGTGGAAATCTAATGACAGTTCGATGAGGGCATGAAAAAAATCTAACGATAATCGAGAGGTGTATGGCCAGCTTTAATGTTAAAGGAGTTCTAAAATCACAGCATATACTACCCTCATGTCCTTTTAGCAACCAATGATACCAAGTGGCTCGGGGGCTGAACAGGCACTGAGAATGAAGTGTCCAGTATTGATACCCTGGCCCCCATGCCACTCCCCACATGCCTCTATGCGACAAATTCATGTACATGTTTCTGACAGATACATGTTTCTGACAGGTTTCAACATTTGTTGCACTGTCTACATTCTCTATGAGTTCCAATATATGCGTCTTGGTGCTTTCCAGAAGGTCTCCCAGCTGGTTTGCAGAAGGGCCTGGAAATCCCTATAATCTCTTGGTTTCAGTTCCTCTGGCAGCACATCTCAGGGGTATTAGGCTTTCCACACCTATTAACTGCCATATTACACACCCAATTCACGCCCCCTCCTACAGAAAACTGGGAAATGGTTACATCATTACCCCAAGATAGTAAGACTGCCTATATCACCTTCCACTAGTGCTGGGCAATAGGCTAGGTGGGATGGTATATGGATGATATAAAATATGGATAATGCAAAAGGTAACACAGATTGGAAAGAGTGCGTGTATAATTATTGACCTGCAATTTCAGAGTTTTTACATTAAAAACAAAACATACCATAGTTCTGTTTTAGTGTTCATGTAAATGATCACTATGTACAGCTATACGCTTCTTGTCCAATGACAGAAAATTAGGAATGCATGCATCATGCAAAGATGAGCTCTTTTCTATATATAATGTGCACCCAGTCTTTGTACTTTCATCCTTCTGTTTACTTGCTGCCTCTGTTTCTTTTCTTCTCTGCATCCGATTTTCTCTCTCTTCACGTCTCTTTACTTCAGAGAATATTTTCCCTGCAAATTGCTTTTAAATTAAAGAAGGTGATGAAAGCAATGTGCCGTCTCAGCAATTTCCCAGGTGCGTCTAATCTAATTTCATTAAGAAGATCAGGCCGAATGATCGCTACGGTCCAAACATTAAGTCTGTCCGTTTTTCTATGAAAAGCCATTAAGCCTGTCATGGCGTCTGCGGGTGGGCTCTTTATTATTGCACATGAAGGCCGTGCTTTACTTCCCCCATCAGCTGTCGGGATCACTAGAGCACATCGGAAAGCTGCTGTCATGTGTGGAAGTGCAGAGATTCAAAGCCGAACCTTGCAGCAGACGGTGAGAGTTTAACCCTTTCATAGGTCCTTCCTGGCATAGACAAGTAAATGCTATATTTGATCTCATTTAAGTTAAGCGCATGCATATATTTTAATAATGCAATAATCCATTTGCTTATTCGCTTTACTAACAACTTCTAGAAAGTGGTTACATGCAGTCCTTAAAATATTAAATACAGCATTATTTCAAATTAAACAACTGAACAATGTACTAAAGCATCCCACTGGATTTCTAAGCTATAAGAAAAAGGGGGAGGAAACTATCACCTACAGTACTCCAAAATAAGAAAACAATTTTAGAACTGCAGGATAAATTAAAGTAGGATTAAAGTCTCAATTTTTTTTCAAAAATGAATCCAAGTCCAACACATATATTTGGCCAGCAAAGTATTTTTTTACATTTTTGCCCAAACACAATCATCATGTTTCAGAACTGTTGGCTCAAAAACTCTCAGCTCAGCTTCCCTGACCTTCCTGTCCAGTACAAGATCACAAGGGAGAGCACAGTCTCCAGCACCTCTCCATCTACTAGCTTAGAGAAGGGAAGAGGGAGAAGCAGGAGGAGAGTGGTTTGCCTTGCTGTGGCTTTGCGTTTGTGGAGAGACACGAGGGTGGCTCCATAGGACCCTGCAATGGAAAGTAGCCATTCTAACACAGGATATCAGGACCCGTGCCCAGGGGACCAGCTGATTCTGCAGGAAACTAAAACATTTAAACATCAAGGCACAGCATCCATTGTAAATGAATTCATCAGTATTTGAAATTGCTTTTAAACAATTTGACTTTAATATCCTTTTAACACAAAATTAAGTAAATGTTCTTACTATTTTTGCAATGAAACTCTTATGCATTTATTCCTTTTCACCTAAATACACGAATGCAAGGCATCCATAGGTGTCTACATTTCACTGATTCAACTTATAACTAGTGGTATAACAACTACAATTCAGACACACAAGACAGCTTTTAGTGTGCCTTGAGGGCAGTGAAAGGCAGGATTATCCCAAGCACCATGCAGGGGGAAATCACATTAAAACCAAATTAGCATAAATGAGTTCTTAGGCTTAGTAATCACAAACTTCCACCCACTACACTTATTGGTTCCCAGGGGCAGCATAGAGTCCTCATGAGAGACCTGTCTTCTAAGATGGACACACAAGTCACACTCATTGACATTTTAGCAACTGCTCCTAAATGTTCTAAAAATTCACCTATAATACTACAGATTTCAAAAAAATAGAAAGCTTGACATCTGCCCATTTTTGTTATATGAGAACCATACTAGAACGGTCCTGTTACATTGCAGATATGGGATTTGTGTTCCAGTGTTGAGCTATCATTTCAGATGACTGGCTTTGTACAAACATCTAAATATCCTATACTGTCTCTTAGAAAATATTTGAGAAAATATAAAACAAATGTGCTGCCTTTACATATAGATGCTACCAGCAGCGCTGTGCATAGAGAGCCATCATTTCAATCCCTGACAGAAAGGAACCCAGGAAAACCTAATGCAGTCATTTTGAGATGTTTTGTACTGTGAAAATGATGAGGACATGGAAATGGAAAATGAGGACAGAACAACTCTTGTTTTTCTCTACCTTCCTATAAGTATTTGTACACACATTATATGTTGCCCATATTTGTAGCAAAGCTTTTATTATATGACTGCAGGCAAGACACTAAATTCACTAATACATATTTCATAAAAACAACACATGATAATAAGTGCAATAACACACACTAAATGATATGTATATGACTGCAAGTAAACAGATATGACAAGCAGTTAGAGATATGTGTGTGTGATCTGCACTGGTTAACAAATACAGCTCAGTGATATAACCTAAACACTCAATTCCTACATTGGCTATTGCCAAGGCTGAATTTCTACACAGACTATAATCTAGGGTGGAAGGCTGCTGAGGATGCACACAAAACCAGATCTTTCACAAGGCAACATAGACAGCCTAGGGCTCAGTGGATGTCCAAGGGGCTAGCCACAACTCCTGAAATTAACCAGGGGGATTGCACAATTGGTCAAAGCTATGAGCCTGCCTGTCCCATCACTAGAGAGGATACCCCAACCATAAGGCACAGCAGAGACAAGGCAAATAGGGTGGCTTTTCTGCATCTATTGAAATCCTTATCAATGTCAACCAATGGAATGAGGGGGAAGCTTCCACCTTCCCTTGGGCCTCCTTTCTAAAGCTGGCCATACACTAATAGATTTCTTTGTTCAGCCTGCTAACAGATTTTTTTTATCCTGATGTTTAGCGTGGATGGAGTAAATTCCCCCCCATCCCCCTGTTGAGCTATTTTATTCTGACAGCTAGTGCATGCCGCTGTTAGGTTACCCAAACAGCGACTGCAGCCAATCAAACAATCTTCAGCCTGGCTCCTTAGACAAAGGTCGACTTAGTAATCAACTCTTGTCATGCTAGCAATGACACCAACTGAATTTCTGCCAATTTACAGGAAATTCTAAAAGTGTATGACCATCATTAATCTGTCTCTGCCCACACATCATATGGCCCATTGTTACACATTACTCCAGATAAAAATCCTGCTTGTCTGAGAAATTCAGCAGGTCTTCATTACTGCTGTCTCTTCACAGCCTGTCCATTTTCATTGGTGGAATATTACACTGTGCACAGCCAATTAACTGGGAGAGGAGCAGGGAGGCACAAAACAATTGGTCTAGGGTGGCAGAAAGTAAACTGTAAACCCAGCTTTGCACACTGCACTTTAATCTGCATTATCTAACTAAATGTATATTTTGCAGCACTGCATGATCTGGATAAATGGTTCTGTATTGTATATATATGACATCAGCATAGCACAGGAATGCCAGCATTGTATTCTGCATTTCACATGTCTGTATTATCAACTGGGAAGGTGTAGATACCAGCTGCACTACATACAACGCTGTGACCAGATTGGATATGGTGGTGCTTGTAGTGGCAATCATGGATGGTGCCATGTAGATCCACTGAAGCAAAGAAGAAGTCACCAGCACTTAGTACTTGAGGGTGCACAATTACTCTTATTAATAATGCGCCACATCAGTCAAAATAAGCCAACGTTTTGGGGTCACACAGGGTCCCTTTCTCAGGGCGACAGTGAGAGTTATGCATATAAGTTAGCAGACATATATCTATACCCATGCCAAACAGAATGCAGAACACCCCCTATGATGTCATAATTACATGATCTCCCACCAAAAATAATTTTAAAAAACCCAGATACATACACATATACCATGTCAGCATGTTATACTGAATTTAATGAAGGAGCAGAGCCTAGTGGGTGGCCATGATACTCCCTTGCTCCTGACCGTTTGCGGAGCACAAATCTCCACAGTGTCATTCCCAGGATGTGCCGCAGTCCCTGAAACGTTGGTTTATTTTGACTGATGTGATGCGTTATATAATAAAACAAGAGTACTTTTGCACCTTCAAGCACAAAGTGTTAGCGACTTCTTATTTTCTTCAGTGTATTATCCTCTGAACATCAAAGCATATAAGGCCATGCACACTAAGCACGGGGTGCTATGTATGGTAACACTGCTACTTGCGTGTGTTTAAATATTGCAGGGACATTTTGACCTCTCTGATTTCAGGAGTTTTGCTAGGAGCTAAAAGGACAGCTCTATAGAATCTTTTTGGAGATGTTCCTCTTTCAAGAATAAATCATTATTCACAGAGTCTGTCTAGGACAGTTTTCTATCAATGTAGGAAGTTGTTGAATAAAATATGTTTTCATACTGAACTCCTCTGCCATGCTAAAGCAGGTAAGAGACAATAAGTGGGAGTGTTGATGGTTTATATTACTCTATTATGTTAATGTTCACTAAAGTATGCCATAAGCTCTCTCATTACATGTGTATAACCCAATTCTCTGCGGTGTTATTTCTGAGCTAAATGCTATAACTACATAAATCTTGAATTAATGGAGACTTTATCGTTCCAGAAAATGAAGGGTAATTGCTGTCTGTTAATGCTGTTGTTGCTATTAAAGGAGGTATATATATTCTGTAGTGATGTTTAGAGTACATGGGGCTGAAATGGTAGAAAAGAATCGCAATGCATCTCAGCAAGACACATTCTAAAGCCTCTTCAATTTAGTAAAATGTTCCTGAGCTCTAGATGACTGCAGAATATGGATGTGGTTGGTATTCTGTAACCGTTCTCTCACCTGTAATCATATCAACAAAGCTGTATTGTGTGCGCCATACCAATTCTAGATCCCCTGCAACGGGAACTACAAGACTCTAACGTAACCCGAACACAAGGAGTTTGGGTACCCTGTTCAAGGCAAATCAAACAAGCCCTTTGAACTTATTTGGCACTAAAAAAATTAAACAGCAGCGCTAAAATAAGACAGAATTTTGTAAGGCACCAAGAAATAATAATTCTTCAAAATTAACTGTTGTGACTGTTTATACACATGCACTTTGCGGCTGAGGGAAGTACAATTATTTACAACATTCAGCCTTCTGATTTTCTATATTTGTCTTAGTGTCCAAAAACAGACTTTCAGAACATTCATGGAATGCTTTACTACTAACAAATCTATTCTAAGCTTTCACATAACCTGTTTTGCCATTTTTGCAAGTGGCACAGAAGCCTTGACAACAACTTAATAAATCTTTCACTTTTAAACATACTGTCTCACAACAAGAATTCCAGTGTAGCTAGAGCTATTGAAGCCTCCGATTGCTGCTGTGAGCTGAGACCTATCAACTTGCCAGCCTTGCTCCACCATGTGTATATGAAGGTGCAGAGACCTCATAAAGAGAATGGAGTTGAACCAAGCACAAACCTCTGTTTCCGTAGTCCGAGGTTTATGGTCATTAAGAAGATGATAGCCTTAACTATAGAGATTTAAGCTAGCAGGGCAGCTAGGCACTGGTGAACTACACCAGGATAGAAAAATAGGGCCAGTCAGTAGTGCCCCTTAGTAAATCAGTCCATATTATTCATAGTTTAAAAGTGCAACTGCCATTAGAAAAATTACATGGTGGCTTTATATAGCTTCAGTACATAGCAAATCTTCTTTCTGTATACCCAGTGCTTCTAAACATGGATGTGCTAAGTAGGAATCCATCAATATAGATTTTTCGATACAGATACCGATTATTGACCACATTTCAGGCCGGTAACCGATATCAGGTACCGATATTCTATTTTAAACAGCAGGCAGTCGCCTGATATCGGCCGATTCCCTGTTTTCGTATTTTGACAGCGCTGCTATCAGAATACAAAGAAAAAACATCAGCAAGCAGTGGAAGCATTAGCTCCCCTGCTATCTGCCGATTCCCCTGCCATCTGTTTTGTTAAAATGTAGTTTGACAGCAGCTGCCAGATTAAAGAAAAAAAATAAAGCAACAGATAGCATTGGAATTAATAGCTAGCTGTTGCTTCTCCTGATATCGGATGTCAAAATACTCGAACAGGGCTGGCAGCTCAATGGCTGCCAGCTTCTGACTGGCTCCTTCGATCAGCTGAGAGTGGTACCCATTGTGCCGCCAAGAGAGTGGTACCCATTGTGCAAATTTCAGCCGGTTCCTCAAGAACAGGCTGAAATTTGCACAGTGTTTATCTGTAATATCGGTCACTTTAAAACTGATAATTAGGAAAACTGTAAATATCGGTCCCGATTATAGGTAGATCCGATAATTGGTCGACCCCTAGTGCTAAGTGTGCAAATTTTGTCTCAGACATGCGCCGAATCCAACTATACAATGGGTACTTCTCACTTTGTCCTAGTCCGACCTCTCTGGACAAAGTTAAAATATTACCATCTATCACATGTGATACTGATATACATCTATGCACCTTTCTGAAGTAAATACTTTAAATGTATTGTACTGTAATAAACTTTGAATACACTCTTATTCAAAACACTGGGCACACCTATCTCTAGGTCTCTAAGATGTGTGCCCATCAGAAGGTGGGGGGGGGGGGCCCAACCTTATGGATTAGCAAAGAGAAGAAAGTTTGCTAGAAACGAATGGTAGAAATGTTATCTTTTTTCTTTCTAATGACAGCTTTACTTTATGCCCCTTTCAGATGGGCGCCTTCAGGGATCCTCAGGGATCCATGCAGGAAACTCCTACTGATTGACTGGATTTCACCGTTGTGACATCTGTGTCTGTCCAGTTTTCTCCTCCATCTTGCGATGAGGAAAAAAAATGAACTTACCGAACCAATGTCGGTCTATGAGGAATCGATGTAAACATCATGTGTTCATTTACATCAGATTACCTTTGATCTGGCACGGTTAGGTAGGTCTGTTGAAGTGGAACTCTGATCCGTTTGTTTTTCCGGACCTGGCCAGGGCTGGGGGTACCCACCCATAGACTTACATCGGGCTTCCAATCCTAAGAGTACACATGTAGTGCAATGTGAATGAAAAGGCTTCAGTGTTAGCAAATACAAGCTTGACGGAAGCCCAATACAGATCGCTATGGAGAGAAACTCTACAACTGCAGAGCAGAAAGGCAAGGAAATAGAGTAATCACAATATGGAATTCTATTACCTTGTGCTCTGCTTGTGACACAGACTTACCAGTCACACACAATGCAGCCTCCCCTGAAGGTAACCTCCGATCTCGCATTCTGAAAGCTAATCAATGTTGTTCAGATTTCAATTTCTCCGCTACAAGGTGAAGTCAAACCTAATCTAGCGGACGTCAGTCTCCAATGTAATGCAGCTGGCTGGGCCTGCCGCTGTAATTTAGACAATCATTAATAGCAGAGCTGTATTATAAAACTACATGCCACTTACAACTTCATCTCAACTCTGACAGGCATATCTTTTAAACAGCCTTCTGAGCAATTGCTTTTAGTCTATTCAATTGTGAAAAAAGGTTTTAACCCCAGAAGTATAAAGGGAGGAAAAAACATCAGCTATGTTTGAGGCTCTTGGTTTTTCAAGATGTATTTCGCCCAGCAAAAAAACACCTGTAAATAACTGGTGTGCTGCCATTTTCTTTTTATAATCTTTATGTAACATTCTGGAATTAGCTTTTAAGTACCATAATGCTAGCAACCTGAAAATATATAAAGAAAAAGTGATTCTCAGTCTAATAGCGACATGTTGTCCAACTAGGCATAAGTAGGCACATTGGTTCAGTAAAGTGCTAAATTAAAACAGCATGAAAAGTCACAAATTAACACAGACAGGCTTATATAAAGCGACAGTGCAAAACACAGGTAAGCAGACTGCGGCAACCCATAGCAAGCAATCTCAAAATCACCTTTTCTGCTTGAGAAGTCCGAACAATAAAAGATCATTGCTAATTGGTTGCTATGGCTTACTGCACTTTACACTTTGCCTGTAATAAGCCTGAAACAGACAAAGACCTATAAGTGTCAGAATATAAAAGAGCAAGAATGTATTTTAAATGAATCAAGGAAACATTAGGTAGCAACAACGATGCTAGACCAAAAGGTAACTATGACCTCAGTGAGCTCCAGTGCCTTACTGTACAACTGTATACCAATAGTAAGATTCTATACTTATTGTAAAAGAAGAATACAGGAAGTAAAATTGAGTTTTCGTTTCCCTCTTAGTTTCAGCCTGATATATAGATTTCATGTTCATAAAAATATTAGAGGGTTCAAAGGTTTAGGAGGGAGGAGTGATAAGTAGTGGTATTTTATTTCAAATTAAACACTTACCTAGAAATAAAACAAAGGATACATTTAGAGGTTTGGTTGCTACAAGATGACTGTCTCATTGTAAGGGTTCAATAATAATGAGGTGGTAAGTAGGTTTATAATAACATCTCATTCCACCTCTCAGCCTGGAGGAGTGCACCTTCTCCCCCTTCCACAAGAATACACACAGCACCCTCCCAGGGCACAGACTGGATGATACAGGCTGCACTGGGCAGGAAGTGGGCAGACAGCCCAGGAACTCCAGGCTCTGCCTTTTCTCCTCTCTTCCTCTCCCTGCAAAGGTGACAATGTGGGGACAGGGACAGGGGAGCAGTGTTGGAGTATGCAGTGGCAGAATGGCTGGGTTGTAGGAGGGTGCTAGCTGACAGAAATGTGCAGTGTTTGGGGTGTTGGGGTACAGTGCCAAGAGAGCTAGAATGTTCAGAGTCAGAGGTGCAGTGGGCTCCAATGGGCTGCCTACCGCACCAAATCACACATGCATGTACTATTTCTTGTAACACAGCACACCACAAAAGTACAGTAGTTTGTTACTGTGTGTTGTGGTGAGCTGCAGTTCATGTCTGTTAGCAGGGTGTCATGCAGGGTAAGAATTAATTAGTTAATTACTGTAGCGCAAGTGTAAACTGAGCCTAAAGCATAAGGACATTTTCAAACAACATTTTCTAAATATTTCCCTACCCATTTCCCTCTACAACTGTGCAGATCTAATCCACCCTCCCCCTCTTTGCTGGGCACAGTATTGCTAGTCTGTTTTAGAAAAGTTTAAAAAAATGGGGAGACAAGTAGAATACTCTATCCAGAGAGGTACATAATGTCAAGATATATCCCATATTTACAGGTTAGCCCACCATACCCGAAATCTTGCTGCTTCTGGGTCTCACAAAAGGGTACAGTTTCATTGTAGACCATTTCAGTTTCATTGTAGACCGTTTCATTATAGATCATTTCAGAATATAGAATAGTGTGCACATACACAAAAGTTAGTGCTTTTATAAGATGTAACCCCCCCCCCCCCACCATACAGAGCAATGCTGGGAAATATGGGGATTTCTAGACAGCCTATTCCAGCATGTTTTTTTCATAATGTTTTCTAATTCAATACAACACGCTTCAGATCACAATGCAGAAATAGCACTATATAAAACCTACCCAGGTTAAAAACGTTTTTGTACTATAATGTGCAATTTTGCCAATTATTAAACAGTAAAATGGATGTCAGTTTGGATTATATATTTTAGCCACTTCAGAAGAAATCCCTGCCTTGGATAAACACACACTGTCCAGAAACAGATTGGTTTTCAGCCTGTACAAGTTTAACAAATGGCCTCTATTTTATCTACAATAAATACACAGAATTAAGTCCAACTTTACCTTATCGTCGATATCACTTTCGCTGTCACACTGCAAATATAAAAAAAAAAAGAACGGTTAGTTACAATTTAAGCAATTATTTGGTTTGGCATAGGCAAATACAATTCATTTACAGGAAAATGTTGATATTATGTTAGAGTTACATAATGAGTAGTAATAAAGATGATCACATAGTTGTTTTTGGGTTAAACAAATTGAACTCCTTGCTGGGTAAAGTGAGTCTGTGCCTACTGCTCCAAGTATCCAAGGGCTGCTTGAGGCCATCTACAGAAATTACTAGGCAGCCCATGTGACTTTTAAATTACAGACATGATCATTCAAAATGAGGGTTTCCATTTTAATCTTAAAGTGCTCTCCTGCTTTAGAGGTCTCCATCTCTTTTTGTTTTGCAACGACTGGGAAACACAACCTCAACTTTAAATGTAGTGGAGCTCTAGGGGTTTTATAAAATGTGACCAGAACACCTTGATCCATTAACACAATGTAAGGTGTAGGTGTGTGTGCGTGTAGTGGGGGTCTAAGGAGTCAAACTAGGTGTCTTGTTAATTTCAAGGGAAAACCCTTTTTAACCGGAAGGAGCCTTCTGGTGCATGTACAGTGCACTGCTTTTCAGCTTAATACTTCTTAGATAGGTCTCTATTTCCTTTGTTTCACAAGTACTTGGCAATACAACCTTAGCTGTAGATAAAATAGAGCTCTGTGGAGTCCATCTAGTGGTCTACTGTTCATTTCAAAGGAAAACACATTTTAATTGGAACAGGCCTCCTGGTGCATGTACATTACAGTTCTGATTTTTTTTTGTGTTATAAGAGGTTTATACAAAATGAACACCTTGCATGTTTTCTTGGCTAGGCCATGTTGTTTCCTCCGTCACACTTTTTACTACTAAGCCCATTAGTTCAGATTCAAATAATAATGTTTGATACATATATCTCTAGTACATGGTACTAATTATCTCAAAGTAGCAGGGGACAACTTGTACCGGTAGTTAAGGGGTATATACAATTTAGACAGAAAGAGCAAAAAAAAAAAGAAGCACTGTCTTTTATAGGTATCCATTTCCATTCAATAGACAGAAGGTAGAAGTGAAAATGTCACACACAGTTGTAGGATTAGGCAGAACTAAGAGCCATAATACTTTAACCACTAGTTGCAGAGTGCTACTATCACAGAGCTTGTAGTAAACCTGCAGCTGAAAGCCCTAGGCTTGTCAGCAGATAGATCTATTAAGAGAGGAAAAGGTAAAATAGACAACCAAATGCCTATTCATAACAAAAGACTAAAACCTCTCGTGGATTGACAACACAAGAGTCCCAGCCATACAATAAAAAGAATTGGCTGACTGCAAACTAAAAGAACTATCTGGTTTCATCATCAAAACCTACCATGCAATGTCTCTAAAGGCATCACCATTAGGCTTATTGAAAAAGGCAAACATCAATATGCATAGAAACCAATCTGGAAACATATTTTACTGAGCTGACTACAAAAAAGCTAGTTAGATTAGCATATGATAAGCTGTTCTTTGCACTGCTTTATTAAATTATGAAGCATGTGACATTCATATGTTTTTATAGTCAATAATGAGCAGCATTTCAAAGTAACAAAACCTTTTAGTGTCACTTACTAAAATCTCCAAGCATACCTGAAAAAACAATACTCTGTACAAGTATACACCAATTTGCACTTTCCACATTGTGGAAATAACATTTATTTTGGGTATTTGCTGTTCGAGTCGCACACAAAAAAAAGAAATGTAAAAGAGCTAAAATATTTACATGTCCTGCTGCATGTGCCTCAATTCTTCATTCTCTCGCAAAGCAAAATCAGCTGAAGAACCTATAACATCCAACATACTTCTGGGTGTGTCATATGCCTGGTCCACCACTGCGCACTGTGTTTATACCTGCTGGCTGCTACATCACTTTAGTTTACTGTACCGCAGGAAGGTTATCAGATGCAGAAGATTCTTTAGCCACTGTAGTTCTTCAAGAGAGTGAACATCTAAAGCTGGCCATACACCTTACAATTATCTGCAGATTGTCTGTGGTCGGATGGAAAAGGTGCAACAGATTCCTCCATCGACACTTAACTGTGTGGATGGAGTGATCCCACCTGGGCCTATCTGTTGCACTTTTTCCATCAGACCACAGAAAATCTGCAGATAATTGTAAGGTGTATGGGCACCTTAAGGCAACCCTTCACCCTGTTAAAATCTGCTAGAACTACATTTGACTGCAAGTTCTAGATCTTCTTGGACAAATCTGTACTGTCCTGCTGGAAGGTGAACCTCGACCCCAGTCTCAGTCTTGCACATTTAAGCAGGTTTTATTCTACAACTGCTCTATTTGACTTCCTCGAGCTAACCTTTACTCCTGTGCAGTTCCCAAGTACCTGCTGATCAAAAGCATTATCACAATATGATGCTATTATCACCATGATCCACTATGGGGATGGTGTTTTGAGTCATCAGCAGTGTTTGCTTTCTGCCACATAGTGTTTTATGTTAAGGCTAAAAAGTTACATTTTGGTCTCATCAGACCTTTTTCCACATATTTGCCTTGCAAACTGCCAAATGGGATTTGATTTTTCTTTAGCAATGGCTTTCCATCAATTTTCCATAAAGTCAGGTTCTATAGAGTGCGCGTTGGCAGCAGGTCGATTGCAGCCATCTGTAGATTGCAACCCTGCCATGGCAGACAGCCCTGGAATTTCACTCTTTCCCTCCGACTGTTCAGTCATACCAGGTGGTTCTGTTTACACACAGAACTGCCCCAGCCCCACCTCCTGGAGTATGTATAGCAGCCACTAGTTGGCAGTGACTTGAGCACAACAGGACAGTCCAGCTGGTGAGAATGTGCAAGTGCAGGATGGAAGGAAAGTGAACTCCTTGTTGAAGGATAGTTTTTATTCAGTAGGATGAAAAGTGACAGCTATTTTTATAAGATATCGGGTACACAAAATTCCTAATTGCTCATGGCCAGTGGTGAGGGAAAAAAAACATTTGTTTTAACATACACTGCTAACCCTTGCACTATGTGTTACATACTACTGACCTATGAACTCTTCATTACCTATTCCTGACCCCCTGCACTACTTACTACTGATCCCTGTACTTTGCACTACTTACTCCTGACACCTGCACTCTGACTTAGATGCTGCTGACCTCTAAACTAAGCGTTACTTACTCATGTCCCTTGCACTCTGGGTTACCTTCTAACTGACCTCTTTACTTAGCATTATTTAGGGTGAATTCACACCAGATGCATAAGGGCTGCATTGTCCCAAAGAAAGAAAAAGCAATTCAACTTGTCACGAATAGGCAACATTTCCACCTCCACGTTGTGGTGGTAACGAGGTGGTGTGCGCTGAAAAAAACAAAAACTAAACTGCATGCAGTACTTTTTTTTTTAGCACAGCAAGATCCGACATGGTACAACTGTCTCGCACCTTGTGCCCTTAGATGTTAATGAAATGTCACTTTTGACACTTCAATAAAGTTCTAAAGAAGAAAACAAAATTACACAGTGCGATGTGCCAGGATCGGTGCATCAGCACTGTGCTGGGCAACGGGCACCAGACACTGGCACAATTGACTTGTCTTGAGTTGGGGCTGTGCTGGAAAATATGACCAGGGGAGCCCCAATGCACTCGGTATGAATTCACCCAAATACTAAATAGGCAAAAATGCTAAAGGAAATTTACATATGGAGGTGGTAAAGATAAGGATTGAAAAGAAGAATGCAGAATACAGAAATGGACCACATGCATACAGTTTAATTACTAGTTAGGGGAGTAAAATCTATGAATGAAAATTGTATCCAAAACGATGGGATGGTCCTTTTTAAGCTAGCCTACAGGGGTTTCCCAGAGACTTCTTTGGGGGAAAAAGGGCTTTAGAGAAAAGGATGATCGGAGATTCTTGATCTTCATCAGAGGACAAAAAAAGCTAAGAGTGCGACGCAAGTCACACAACAAGTTTGCACACAAGCAGTGCCCGGAGGAATGTCAACAATGGAGAAACAGACCTACACAAAGGAGATGAAAAAAAGTCCTTCAGCTCTGCCTCCCACGCAGCTGTTGTCGTCATAGATTAGCATATGATAAGCTGTTCTTTGCACTGCTTTATTAAATTATGAAGCATGTGACATTCATATGTTTTTATAGTCAATAATGAGCAGCATTTCAAAGTAACAAAACCTTTTAGTGTCACTTACTAAAATCTCCAAGCATACCTGAAAAAACAATACTCTGTACAAGTATACACCAATTTGCACTTTCCACATTGTGGAAATAACATTTATTTTGGGTATTTGCTGTTCGAGTCGCACACAAAAAAAAGAAATGTAAAAGAGCTAAAATATTTACATGTCCTGCTGCATGTGCCTCAATTCTTCATTCTCTCGCAAAGCAAAATCAGCTGAAGAACCTATAACATCCAACATACTTCTGGGTGTGTCATATGCCTGGTCCACCACTGCGCACTGTGTTTATACCTGCTGGCTGCTACATCACTTTAGTTTACTGTACCGCAGGAAGGTTATCAGATGCAGAAGATTCTTTAGCCACTGTAGTTCTTCAAGAGAGTGAACATCTAAAGCTGGCCATACACCTTACAATTATCTGCAGATTGTCTGTGGTCGGATGGAAAAGGTGCAACAGATTCCTCCATCGACACTTAACTGTGTGGATGGAGTGATCCCACCTGGGCCTATCTGTTGCACTTTTTCCATCAGACCACAGAAAATCTGCAGATAATTGTAAGGTGTATGGGCACCTTAAGGCAACCCTTCACCCTGTTAAAATCTGCTAGAACTACATTTGACTGCAAGTTCTAGATCTTCTTGGACAAATCTGTACTGTCCTGCTGGAAGGTGAACCTCGACCCCAGTCTCAGTCTTGCACATTTAAGCAGGTTTTATTCTACAACTGCTCTATTTGACTTCCTCGAGCTAACCTTTACTCCTGTGCAGTTCCCAAGTACCTGCTGATCAAAAGCATTATCACAATATGATGCTATTATCACCATGATCCACTATGGGGATGGTGTTTTGAGTCATCAGCAGTGTTTGCTTTCTGCCACATAGTGTTTTATGTTAAGGCTAAAAAGTTACATTTTGGTCTCATCAGACCTTTTTCCACATATTTGCCTTGCAAACTGCCAAATGGGATTTGATTTTTCTTTAGCAATGGCTTTCCATCAATTTTCCATAAAGTCAGGTTCTATAGAGTGCGCGTTGGCAGCAGGTCGATTGCAGCCATCTGTAGATTGCAACCCTGCCATGGCAGACAGCCCTGGAATTTCACTCTTTCCCTCCGACTGTTCAGTCATACCAGGTGGTTCTGTTTACACACAGAACTGCCCCAGCCCCACCTCCTGGAGTATGTATAGCAGCCACTAGTTGGCAGTGACTTGAGCACAACAGGACAGTCCAGCTGGTGAGAATGTGCAAGTGCAGGATGGAAGGAAAGTGAACTCCTTGTTGAAGGATAGTTTTTATTCAGTAGGATGAAAAGTGACAGCTATTTTTATAAGATATCGGGTACACAAAATTCCTAATTGCTCATGGCCAGTGGTGAGGGAAAAAAAACATTTGTTTTAACATACACTGCTAACCCTTGCACTATGTGTTACATACTACTGACCTATGAACTCTTCATTACCTATTCCTGACCCCCTGCACTACTTACTACTGATCCCTGTACTTTGCACTACTTACTCCTGACACCTGCACTCTGACTTAGATGCTGCTGACCTCTAAACTAAGCGTTACTTACTCATGTCCCTTGCACTCTGGGTTACCTTCTAACTGACCTCTTTACTTAGCATTATTTAGGGTGAATTCACACCAGATGCATAAGGGCTGCATTGTCCCAAAGAAAGAAAAAGCAATTCAACTTGTCACGAATAGGCAACATTTCCACCTCCACGTTGTGGTGGTAACGAGGTGGTGTGCGCTGAAAAAAACAAAAACTAAACTGCATGCAGTACTTTTTTTTTTAGCACAGCAAGATCCGACATGGTACAACTGTCTCGCACCTTGTGCCCTTAGATGTTAATGAAATGTCACTTTTGACACTTCAATAAAGTTCTAAAGAAGAAAACAAAATTACACAGTGCGATGTGCCAGGATCGGTGCATCAGCACTGTGCTGGGCAACGGGCACCAGACACTGGCACAATTGACTTGTCTTGAGTTGGGGCTGTGCTGGAAAATATGACCAGGGGAGCCCCAATGCACTCGGTATGAATTCACCCAAATACTAAATAGGCAAAAATGCTAAAGGAAATTTACATATGGAGGTGGTAAAGATAAGGATTGAAAAGAAGAATGCAGAATACAGAAATGGACCACATGCATACAGTTTAATTACTAGTTAGGGGAGTAAAATCTATGAATGAAAATTGTATCCAAAACGATGGGATGGTCCTTTTTAAGCTAGCCTACAGGGGTTTCCCAGAGACTTCTTTGGGGGAAAAAGGGCTTTAGAGAAAAGGATGATCGGAGATTCTTGATCTTCATCAGAGGACAAAAAAAGCTAAGAGTGCGACGCAAGTCACACAACAAGTTTGCACACAAGCAGTGCCCGGAGGAATGTCAACAATGGAGAAACAGACCTACACAAAGGAGATGAAAAAAAGTCCTTCAGCTCTGCCTCCCACGCAGCTGTTGTCGTCAGGACAAAAGCCCTTGTCAAAATATCGAGGTAAAGAAATGTACAGAATAGCAACTGATGACAGCTCTGGGAGCTCTCAGTGAAAGACAAGAGCCTCAATTACCTGGAGGTTCCAAAAGGCCCTGTTAACGCTCTCTGAGGAGAAACTAAACAGTAAACATCCCAGTGGGCCTCCTTCAGAAAAGCTTGTAAAGGGATTACTTGCTTAGTTGTGCCAATTGCCTTTTAATTCCACCAAGAATGTTTGTAAAGCACAGCCTAATTGCCCCCTCATTTTGTAAACAAAACCCTCCCCTAGCAGGTTCAAGTTAGGACGCTTTGTGCTTGGAACGTGACAGACACAAATTAAGGTGTTTTGTAAGATGGATAAATGTATTTAAAAGCATCAGCCAAAAAATCACCTCTTGGGACCTCACAAGTTTAACACAGATGTTTCTAAGGATTAACAGCAGAACACTGCCACAAAATGCCAAGTTCAGAAGAAAAGTACTCCACTTCTGACACCTCACAAAAAGACAGCACAGGTACATGATGTATATCAAAATAATAACCCAATATTAAGACCTATGAATTTGTTTACATTTCGAAGTAACCAATGACCACGGAGATAAGGGTAGGCTACAACAACTTGTGTCCTGAATAATAACTAAAGTAACAATAATGTAAGCAATCCTAAATATATTTTTTTTAGCTTTGGAGGTAGCGCTGAAAAGCATAGCTTATTTTATATTGTTTGGGTGGTATAGCATGTGGTATGCAACGTTGGAGATGTATCAAATACCCAAGTATGAACTCCGATTCCAGATACATGTTTCCATATACAATATTACAAGGTAGCAGAATATGGGTCAAATATTGGTCAGATTAAAGCCAAAATATGATTTATAAATGATTCATGCAGCAAACTGATAATAAATAGAGGCAGCATATGACCATTTCTATTACTCTAATACTACTGAAGATTTGGTCATATGTATGCATTGACACAGCAGGTTTAGAATCCTACAGCATACCAAACAGAAGCATGTTGATATGTGATTTAATTAATAAACCTAGTCAATAAAATCACATATAACCACACGTTAAAGTAAGTTCAAAAGTTTTTTGCAATATTTTCAGAGCTGTAGCTTCCATTAAAAGAATACCTAGTGATCCTACCACAAAGGTCCTTGTTAAAGGCACTTCCTGTTATAGGGTAACAAGGTGTTCCTACCTCTCAATGGTCTTCCTACAATGTCACACTGACTTCTGAAGACTATAAATTATTATTTAACAAATATTACACAAACATGCTTCACTGGAGTTACCATCAGGAAACCTGCCCTCAGAAATACCATGCAGTCATTAATGAAATGTAGAAAGGAAGTCGCTGCAAAGAGACCACTGGAGATCAGAAACACTGAGATGTAACAAAGCATTAAAAAAAGATAAAAACCTGTATTTTAATTTTTAAAAAAAGCCCCTTTTTATGATACACAGTGCTTTAGGTAACAGAAGGTCATTTAGTTAGGGTGTACATCTACTTTAATGCACATGGATAATTAAGCAGAGACGTGACTCTGTAGTTACTAAAGCTGAAATATGTTATGCATATACAGCTGTACTAAAAGATACACTATTCTCATACAAATCAAACACTGGTACAACATAGTCAAATATAGAGATGGCTCTTCTGACAGCTTTTATGTCAGTCACATTTTACCTTTTCCTTTTATCATTTATAACTCGGAGAAGGAATACGATAATCTAAGACTTGGGTTCTTTCTATGTCTTTTTGAAACCTCTAATTTCAAATGTGTGGAAAAGGACTGAATTACATTATCATCAGACTGCATGTCTGCAAATAAAATGTGTGCCAGCTTTTTAGAACCGGTTATGTATAGGACTTCTACAGGCAAGCGGTCCTATGTGTGAGGCATGTACCTTCATCAGCGCAGGATTTTAGTTTTATTCAATTCTCCGGAGCACTTATTATTAAAAGACAAAAAAAGGAAAAGTAATTAGCAAGCATTGTTTCATATTCCCTGAACCTCGGCACTGCCCTACATTCTCCTCCTTTCTTTCTGGAACTCACTCCTCTTGAGTTTGGCATGGCTCTGTAGAAGGGTGGAGCGATTTGTTCAGCCTGGCACAGATTTCATATCTGCAGGGGTACCAGACGATGATAGGAGAGGAGGGTTTTATCCGGAGCCAAGCTGACAGCAAAACCTGCTAATGGGACTCAAATCAGCCACAGAGCTGCAGTGCCAGAACTTCTAGCTCCTGCCAAGTCAGGAGGGGATGCTGATTTATAGCAGCAATTTCACCACTCTATCCTTTGGAGGGTCCCACAAGCCATTTCTGGATGGCATAGAGCCACTGAGTTCACATCCAAAGCTGCCCGGCAGCAACACGGAAATGAAACAGGGATGGAAATTGAATGCTGTCTCGATCTCGCCCCAGGCATGAGAGTGCTTCTCTTAGCTCTAGCGACTCCTTGACAGTTTGATAAAATGAGTCCGGGCCTCCCCGTGGCCTTTCAGCAGACGGGCTGAAGAGAGCATGGTTGGAGCTATGAGGAACAGATTGAGCCTAAGGCAGCCCTTATGTTTTTTTTTCCATTGTTGGTGTTTACATTCACGAGCAGAGCAATAAAGCTAATCTTATAGAAATGTATGTACAATTTAAAAGAATGTTCTATAACAGATTCTAAAATATACTTGCAATTAAATACAGACTTGTACAGCTCAATTTTCTATAACACATCATTTACATTTTTAATAGAGAATGGTTATATACTTAAATTTTCCATATGGTAGCTATATATACATCTTTTACTCCTCTTTAGATCTCTGAGAGATCACACTCTATGCCTTAATGTATGGATTTCATACTACATACCAGTCCACACAACTCATGTTCTTGTAACCCAGAATAGAGGTTAACAGGCAATTTATAATGCCTTTACTGTAAACAAATAGAAGCAAGGATTCTGAACCAAATCATTCGGAAAAACAGATCCACAATAAATAAGTTGGAATTTACAGATTTTGCAGAACTGTTCAGTATATACCATGCCTTTATAATAATATATTGCATGTGTCATATTAAAGCCAAATAGTAACATAAATTATAAATTATAATAATAAAATACACTTGTATCTGCTATGAATAGCCTCACCAATAAGCAAATACAACTGCTGGGCAGCTCCACAATTGTAGCCACTATCTATGAGCAACCAAGCTCTTTGGTCAGACTGTGCACTCACTGCACACATTTGGGGCAGTAGTGTACCTAAGGGGGTGGGTCCCACACCAGCTATCAACACCTACAGGGTGCCCCAGGGTGACAGCAGCAGACCTGTTACCAGAAAGCTTCCTGTGTTTCAGCACCCAGCACTGAAAGAACCCTCTGTCCAGCTTCCAATCGACATTGGCAGAGGGAGATGGGAGCAGACAGCCCTGTGCTGCAAGGTGTCCTATAGAACACCTCACAGTCATCAGAGCTGCTGTAGTCAGTCTCCCTCTGATACTCAAAAGAGACTTGTGGGTATCAAAGGTTAAGGAGTGCCGGCTCTGCACAGTGCTCTAAGGCAATGCTGTCATAGTGACATTGTACTCTGGTGCACTCTTTCACGGCAGCCTATACTTGTACAAGAACATATTATGCAAATGTTTACATCATTTATCTGAATAGATATATCTTCCAGTTTTCCAGTCAAGCTGAAGCCATTGGGCTTAATATAAGTACTTTTTAGGCAATAAGAAGGTGTGAAAGGAAGTCAGGAGAAAAACACTGAAAAACCCAGTCCGCATTAGTACTGTCAGCTCCTGAAGGCCCTGAGCGGCAGAACTCATTTCGTGAAGCAATGAAGCATCTTCTAGACTGTTTGCTGTGTTCTCTCAGGAGCCTCCATTGCAAAGTAGATCAGGATGTGGATTTTTTGGAGTGTCCATGAGCAAAGAATGCAGAAGAGAGTGCTAAAGAGTAATAGTCTCAAGAAGTCTTTATATGTGACAGGCTAAAAGACAAATGTAGTACAGAATAAAAGCCCTAACCTGCAATTCTGCATATACTTTAAACCTATTAATTCCCAGACACCCATGCCAACAGCAGAGGGAACTCGAGAAGCCATTTATAAAAGGGTGCTGTTATTGAAAAAGGTTGTAAAACACTCAAGGTTCAAAACATATTGTTAAAAGAACTTGTGAGAAGGAAGCACTCTTTGCTCTGGAATCAAATCTAAATCTATTGGTAAAAGCTAACGTGCATATTCTCTTCAGACATGAGTAATGATAGTAATGCCTGAGGAGTATAGAGAAAAGAGCATAAAGGATCTTACCTCAAAAATCAATCTATAGGGGATATTCACAATCTAGTTTACACACATTAGTACTCTTTTCAATCCCACATATTGTATAGTATTAATTGAGGTAACTCCAAGTACTGGCATTGACTAGAGATATTTTACACAATGCTGGTCTACTGCTTTCTTTTTTATCTTATGTTTTCAATGCCACTTGTTACAAGACAAAAAAACAATAGCCCCAGGATGACTGAAAATGCTCTACCAATATATTTAAAATTAGTACTATTCAAATTACGGGTGGACATAAAGTGTTATTTAATGGGAAGAAAAAGAGAAGTGAAGGATACAAAATCTAAGGCGGCATTAGTTTTAAACATATGTTATATAGAGAAATACATAAACTTACAAGTGGCTTTTGAACTTTTCCCATTAAATCCTCTCTGCCCCTCACTAATTCATGTAGAGAAGCAAATCACTCAAGAGTAGACTGGTTTCAGAAGTCATTTTAGAACAAACGTGAAAGCTTGTTTTAGCACGCTTTTCTAGCACCTGCCAGGTAGTTAGTACTTACAATAACAACCTTACAGGGTTTATAGTTGACATAATATGAATGCCTAAACTCTTCACAATAGCTTCAAAATATATGACAAAAAAAGCAGCAAGTGCTGTCAATCACACAGCCTACATGACTTTCCCAAAGGGAGTTTGTAATATACCTGGTGTTACACATGACACAAGGTGTCAAACCATGTCTTATTCACCAATTATCTTCTACAGTTAGGCTGTTCACACCAGAAACTGCATCACAACTGCGTGTGTCTGCGCAGTAGCACTGCGATCCGTTTTGACGCGTTTGTGATGCGTTTTTTCCCCTGCATGTCCCTGGATGATGCCACAATCAATTCTGTTTTTTTTTTTAATGCAGTCCGTTCCGTTTTAGTGCGTTTGTTGGTCATATGACAAAAAAAATTCAATACATGAAGCTTTTGCTATCCTAAAAGGACTGGTGTGCTGGTGACATTTCTACAATTTCGCTGACATTCGGGGTACCATCCGCAGTCACTGCGAGCACCCCCCACTACAAGGGACATACCGGTAAGGAGTGCAACAAGGATAGTACTTATTTTTCCCCTGTATGTCCCTGGATGATTCCACAATCAATTCTGTTGTTTTTTTTATGCAGTCCGTTGCGTTTTGATGTGTTTGCATGAGTTTGCACTGCGTTTTGATGCGTTTAGTGCAGTTAGATGCAGGTAAAGTAGGACAAGCAGTACTTTTTCTGACTGCAGTTGAACTGACTGCAATGGTGTAAATTAGGCACAAGAAAGCCCATAGGAAAGCATTGTGATGTATTTTGACTGCAGCAGTCAAAATAAACAGACTGCATTACAACTGCATATGGTGTGAACTGGCCCTAACCAAAAAATATTTATACATTTTAAACAAAAAATCTTACATGAATATTCAGAAATATGCATGTAACAGTTTTGTGATTGTTATATACAGTTGTGTAACATCATCCCTGTAATCAACCATATCAGGCTGAGCTGAGGCTAGCTGCAGCTTACTTCAAGCAGAATTAAATTTGTTAGAACATAATCACCCTTGGATCATTAGATTAGCTACAGTCAGGTCTGAAAAAGGCCTTGCTACTTTTACATACATCCTTCTTAGATAAGATTAAGGCCCTTTTCAGACAGGCGATCTGATCGGAAGCCCATTGTATAGCTGGGTTGATTCAGCAGGAATTGGCTGCAATTCGCTGCATTGGTGACCCTATTCCTTCAGCAGAAGTTGGTCATTAGATTGACTTTTGCTGAAAGAACATGTTGGAAAATCTTTAGCCAAATGGACCTTGTGGCCAGTCAGCTGCAAATACTGTTCTGGTATTCTGACAGCGGGAGATTTGTCCATAGAAGCAGGATGCAAAACCAAAAGAGAACACAGTTCCATTTTGATAGACCTGATTGTGAAGGGTTGGAGGAAAATCTGATGTAAACAGACACATGTCCACTTACATCCGACTCCCCATAGACCTAACATGGGTCCAGTAGGTTCAGTTTTCATAAGACACAGATCTCACAACAGTGACATCTGTTCCAAACTGTTCCGATCAGACTGCTGATTGGAACTGACAGGTGCCCTGGTGAAAGGGGCCTAAAAGTAGTCTCCACCTAAAATAGTTTGTCTATTGTGGGTATAGTGAGAAAAAGGTAAATGGCATTGCTAATTGTTCTCAATTTCAATAAGTGCCTAGAAAAAAAGCAACTATGTGCAATTCATGGTATTCAATAACAACCGAGTCCACAGAAGACAGAAACATTAAAGACACCCTGTAAAAGACCTAACAAATTGAGGCTACAAGAACAGAAAAATCTAATATTTTGCAGTGTTTTTTCTTTCCATCATTTATTCACTTGCAATGTGCCTTTGAACTTGCTAGAAAATTTGACTACTCAGTTACCTAACAAAGAAGTCTGCATCCTTGCTCATCATAGCCCTGGCCAAGGTCCTCCACCCCTCCTTTCATGTAGCTGCCAGGGGAGGAGCGAAGGGGAATAAAATAGAGCGACATTTGAGTGAAAGTAATGGTCTGGTGACAGGGGCTCTTCTATGTTTGGATTAAAGGTGCTTACTCCATAATGCAAACATGAAATACCGTAACTCATGGCAATATGTGCAACCAATCAGAAATTATTACTCATTATGCTGACTACCTTGCACTAATGAAGGCGACATTTGTTTGGTTAATATAGCTGGCTGTATGGTGCATATCAGCTTATGCAGACCTTACCAAATAATACTATGGAGGCTTCATTAATACCTTTTGTGTTTATATATTTTATGTTTATTTTTTATAATTTTTTTGTATTTTTTCCTTGCTTTAAAGCAAACTGATATCCTTAATAGATATATTGTATTCTTTACATGCACTATAAGCTCCAGTTTCCTTTGTGCCTTGGCTCCTCTGCAGTGGAAAAGCGAATCTTAAAGGAGAACTATGAGGCGAGTGAAAATCACTCAGCCTCATAGTTCTAGCCGACGTGTGACAATTAAACTGTCAACTGTCAGAGGTCGGCTCAATAGATTGGGAAGTGAGCGAACACACACACACACAGCGTCGCTCGCTCACTTCTCGATCTATCCCTGCAGAGAGCAGTGACTGTGACTCACGGCTCCCTGCAGGGATTCCCCCCTCCCCTGTCCGATCCTCCAGTGCTGATTGGCGGAACTGACAGGGGAGGGCACAGCTGGCTCTGCCTCTAGATAGGCAGAGCCAGCTGTCAATCCCGTAGCTGGGTGGATCTCGACAGTAATGTCGGGATACGTCCCGGCTGCGGCGTCTCAGTATAATCGCGGTATACTGAGCTTAGTGTGACGGGAGTACACTAGTTTGTGTCCTCCCGTTATCCTTAGGAGAACTATGGGGAAAAGCCCTGACCCCATAGTTCTCCTTTAATGCTGGAAAACATAAGTGTGGAAGGGGCCTCAGTGCTGTTAAATCAGGATAGACAAATGTTAGGCAATAGGCAGCCAAGGCGCATTCACAAATCCTAGCTATGGTAGCATCTGCTACAAAATCATTTCAAAATATGTGTAAGAAATCAATCAAACTTCCAAATGTGTTCAGTAAATTTATTTACAAATGTACCAGTGCACTTTAATAGCATCTTTAGTTGAATTTGCTTTTAATTTCAATTCCTTTCTAGTCTCCCTGTGCCGAGTTACATAAACATACCCTGGAAAGACTCTCCGCATCTACACAGCATTTAAGGCAGAATGACTCCGCCAGCTTAGACATTTAATGAAAACACAGAACAATTACCACGCACAAATCTTTGTTTTTAATTCCAGTCAGCAAGGCTTTCCTACCAACAGGCAGATCCTCAAAAGAGAGAGGAAAAAAGGCTGCATAGCAACCACAATTATGATGATACGTTCATGTCAAATGAATTATATTACAGAAAATAAATCTTTCTGAGATGCGCAAGATGGTTATCTGGCTCCAGTCAGACATTTGCATTACTGGTTTTATATGTTGTACTCTACTTGATTAATATAGGTAATCAAATTATATTGCTTTCCTCTGTGCTCTCACATTCAGGGCTATAATGTTTTCAATGACAAAGTTCATAGAGTTGTATAAAAAATGCACCTCTTGCCATATCAGCTCTTTATTGAAGCAGTAAAACACCCTTTTCAATTTAGTAATAAGTAATACAGAGCAGAGTACATTGATTGGCAGGGTCGCTTCATTATAGAACATTGCCAACTGCAAGGCTAACATCATAGACAAAAAGACAATGCCCTGTATGAGTCATAAAAACATCAGGCACCCAAATGAATAATCCTTTTTCCGATTATCTCCTGAACACCCCACAACAGCTTAAGATGACTCAAGGACCCATTTGGCCACAAAATAAAATATAGGGCTGTTGCCCTTACCAATGATTTCTGATGGCTTTCACTTTCTAACCTTGCAGGGGAAAAATGACAAATGAAACCTGATTGACTGCTTTCTACTTAAAGGAAACCTGTCAGAATTGGTTATTTATTCAGAATATGAATCTCCATATTGAATCTAATTAGTGAATCATATTGAATGAATCTGTTAATAATAATGTAGAATTACCTCTCAAGGATTGCTGTGTGTGCTGTAAATAAGATGCATTATTTTTCGGTTAGAGCAGAACAGGGAGACCAGTTCGAGGCCGTAAGGCTTTTGTGGAGGCTTGCTGTCCAGGCTGATGGTGGAGGACAGAACAGTGTCTTTATAAAGCCTTGGCATTCTTTCATGCAGTCCTGAATGCGCACTTGTGATATGACCGTGTTTGAGGGTTTGCAACCTGCACTGAGCTCATACAAGACATAGGATGGCCTTACAGCCTGACAAGTGTTATCCCGCAAGGAGAGAGAGCATGTAAATGACCAAACCCAAGAACTCACGAGAAGCAATTTTTACTATTACAACAATTTAAGAGCAGAAATTGATATAACCATCAATTCCCATCAGTCCCTGTATTACACATAAATGCGTATTACATTGTTACTGTGGTCAGTCTGTTACTAACAAGTTGTAAGGGGGCTGGCAACCAAACACACAGAGGTTTCTATGTTATGACCATTGTCAACAGAAAGGAATTACTAAACAGAATGGTTTGAATATGGTCCACTAACAAGAATTCTTTTCATCTAATCCTAGTAACCCAAGTATTCTTGCACACTCCTATTCCACAAGTCTGATTTGTTTTTAACTCTCTAATATCTTGGATAATACAGAAGAGCAACACACTACTGGCCTAAAACGTAAATGAGGGACGTTACTCTAGAGAGTACTGCCACAAGAACTATAGAAATCAATACTGCACCATAGACAATCAAACTATCATCTGAGCCCATCAAGATGCAAGCTAGTAGTATACGAGGACTCAGTTATTTGCAGCAGATCTATAGAAAAAGAAAGCCTTATGATCAGAATGTAACCGGTATTAAATGACAGACCCATGGGCATGGTAAGGCAGGTAGGGCATGACTGCTTGTGGTGTGTTAAAAAAAAAATCAATAGCACAGGCTTACAGTGTAGTTCAGAAAACAGAGAAAGCATTATATAATCTTCAGGCTGTTGCAGTAGACTGCATATGCAAACACATCAAAAAAGTGAACTATAAACCTGCTACATAATGGCAGATTCTACTACTCAGGCATAATCTTGATTAAGTGTTTTATGTTCTTGACCACATATATTGCAACACAATTGAGGATTTAGTGGTCACCTTCCTGAACCATTCCCAGCAGGTGCTATGATTATGTTACTACAAGTATGAGAGTCTCAGTGGTTATGCCAACTATTCTCATACATGCACCAGCTGCATGTATACTACGTAATGGGTATTGGCATACTGCTGTCTGCAATTCAACGCGTGTCTCTTCTACAAACGTGAGGGCGTATAACGAACATAGCTTTGGTAAGAAGGGGGGTAGGACTCAATGGCAGATTTCCTGAAGCCAGAAATTTGTACATAAAAGCAGTGTTTAAACAATGGTATGAAGTACTTATGGACTAGAAGCCATATTTAAGCACCAAGGAACAGACAATTAATGAAAAGAATTCAACAAAATGAAGTCACAACAAAGCAAACCTTCTAATTAGCATGAAACATTTAACAAAGATTCTTCTTTAATAATTGTTATTAAGTGGGCTGTACATTTTTTCAGCATAGTGATGATGTGAGGACTCCAGGACACATTCTATTGTTGAAAACAAGATCTGCTGCTTTCTTTTTCTTTGTGATTTTGTAATTTCTAGGGTCTTCTGTAAGGTTGCCATGAGTGTACAGTAATTAAAGGATGGATAGACCCACAATGAAAATATTTTAATAAATATACATTTACAGTCAATTTTGTCTCAAAGAAAACAACCACTAAGTGGTTTATCTAAATTAAAGCCCATTTAAGTTGTCAACAACTGCACAACATAGCAAGCACCCTTGATGAAGGTCCATCTGGGGAAAAGGATTTTTTGTTTGGTTGGTATACAATTTCCCAGTATAGGAAATCTACCGAGGTTGTCTGATGCGGACACAAAAAATGATGCTGGTAGGACATGTGACAGAGGTTAGTGCTATTCTTCAGCTATTTCTCCATTGAAAAGGCAACAGTCAGCTACCACTTCAAAAAGGTTTTCGAACATGTTAGAAAATGTCCTTGAGCAACAAAGATCAATTCTGACAAAGTGACTTGCACCTTACTATAGCTCAATTGTCACAATTGATGGCTGAAACTATTGCATTGCTTGCTTTCATTGTCTCTAAGTGAGGGAAGGACTATACAAATATTAATGTAAGCCCCTTTTCATACATCTAGTCCATACACACGTTTTAAATCCTTCATAGTCAAACTGACTGACACCTTTGAGATACATTTTCTTAAAGAGACCTTGTCACCAGACTTTTCATTTTAACAAAATTCTTCCCATAAGATGTGCACCTTATTTTATGCAAGTTATTTATCTTTGTAAAAGCCTCCCTAGACCAGCCTTTCTCAACCAGAGTGATACTTTTAAAGGGTGCCGTGACTAAAAAAATGGTGCACTGGTGTAGATATCCAAAAGCCCAGAGACTGCAGCTGGCCAGTGTCATCTTGGATGTGATGTCAAGAACCAACAGACTTCAAAGCTGTCAATCAAGTGCTACTATAGTATTCTCCTTTGCGCCTCCCCAGCAGTTGGCTAAAAGGCTAAATTGGGAGGTGGGGGGCAGGGTAAAAGGAAACCAAGAGAGCAGGGCCAGCATAGAGAGTAATTAAAGTAGCATTGCAGTCTGGATGTTTTTAACCTTTATGCATTCTGTTTTTAAAGTAAAAACTGCCTGGAACATGAGCGCTGCAGGGACCCACTAGAAAACACGGAATTTTTTTTATGAAAAAGATTCATGTAAAGGTGGGCCTACTAGGTGAAAAGATAGAAAAAAACACGAAAATTTAATATCACTTTAAACACTCCCAGAAGGGCTATGATGTACAAGCAGGGAGGAGGCTGAATTAGGGAATTGAATCTTCCTGTATTAGTCAAATTTTCTAGCAAGTTGAATGGATAATTGAGAGCGAGTAGAAGGCCCCATTCACATGTAGCGACATACCTTTGCAGCGGCCGGGATATTGCGACTTTCGGGGCGACGTTCCAGCGACGGTAGCGCAACCTTCTCCGTCGGGCTCCATAGAAAAAAAAGCAAAATCGCGCAAAATCCGCCGAAAAAAGGGTCCGGTAGAAGCGACTTGCGACCGCGACGCGCGACATGGAGCTAAGACAGCTCCATTGACTATCATTAGCCGGCGACTTCTCGCGATATCGCGCGGCAAAAATGCGTGAAATCGCGCGATAACTCGCTACATGTAAACGGGGCCGAAAATACATGTGTGGAAAGGAAAAACTCTATAAGTAAGGTTTTTAAAAAGCTGACAGGGTCTTTTTAAAGGTTGCATAAGGAACAGTCATAGAAAGCAATTCCTTTCTGTTACTGGCTAACAGTCGCAGATGTGTGTCTGTTTAACTCTAATTGGGTGCTGGAAAAAGACAGAGGTCTGAATAAGCAACACTGCTTGCTAGGGCTGCAGCCTATCCCAGTGCAAAATGTCAACCATGGCCCCAAATGGTAAATAAAAGAAATGCTTCATACTAAATAACACTTGTAACCAAGCCTGAACATGATACCTCGGTTGCTACAGTGAGAAGGAGAGAGACAAACACTTCTTTCATTAGGCTTGGAGCTGGGCCGGTAGTAACTCCCACTATACCACACCCATATTGCTATACCGCCTTTGTCACTTTTGTCATCAAAGGGCAACTATTATGTTTTTCTAAGTGCAATAGTGCATGACAGCAGGCACCTTTATTATGGATTAAATCCTAAACTTCTACAGCAGGTAACCCTGCCAGCACGACAAAAGTCTGTTAATCAACATTTGCCAAATGAGCCAGGCCGAACAGAGACTGAAGCCAATCAGTTGGTCACTGTTCATGTATTCTCACACTGGTCAGTGAGAATACAATAGCTTCAGAGGTAGATACGTCCATCAATGCCCTTGTCTGGCCCCTCTCCTCTTTGCTTACCCCATAGCAATAAGCATGTATGCGCAGGTGATCCAAGCATGTGGTTTTATGTAACAATCTGTAAGGAAAAAGGTGCAGCAGTTGCATCATGCCCATATATCCAACTACCCTGTGGCATCTATAAGTAGCTTTACTTAGATGTTTATTTGCCCTGTGCAAACAACATCTTACCCTTCTGTGAAAACTCGTTGGAATACATTCATCAGGAAGATTACTTTTTGGCAAAAGAACAAACTGTGCCGTATTACTGGCTAAATAGTAAATCTAAACATTTGGACATCAAATGGTATATTTTTAGCTTAGTTCAATTCAACCAAATAAGAAATCAATTAAACCGCATAAGTTGGTTCAGATAATACCATGCAGACCCACTCTGCAATAAAGGAAAAAATGGCTCGGCACAGTCATTAAGGCATAAGCAAGATCATAACAGAATACATTATTAGGTCCTGCTGAATTAATGTTTAACAGCAATAAAGTCAAAATAGAATGAGGCAATTAATCAGAAGAAGGAGAGAAGGGGGAATAGCTGTCTTTGATCTTATCCCATTTTGAATAAACGAGCATAACGACCTTCACAAGATGTCCGACAGTCACACAGGTGCTGCAGTATGTGAGAAATGAACAGACTTGGAAATGTGGCTTCCTTGCTGTGAGCCAGGATAAAGGGAACAAAGCTCTAGTTTGAAAGAAAGCTCACTTCGCTTCAGCAACACAATTTCACATCAGAATCTAGTAAATTCTAGTCTAGTCTAATCTAGTGTAAAGTCATTTTTAATGGGAAAAATATATATTTTAAGAGGCTTTTGATTAGACTTTATTACAACTGCAGAACAAAGCTGCCTCATCTCTAAGAAATATTATAGTACTGTAAATTTGTTGGGAAATATAAAACATGACTATATCATCCGGACCCTTTGCCATAAACCACTAGGTATTTTTACGTTTCTGCTAGACAAGGTATATTGGTTGTGTGGAGCTGTAGTTAGATTTTTTTTTGTGTGTGCAGTACAGACATGCAAATTACTTCATAATGCTCAAATCAAGCGAAAAGTGAACCAGCCACAAACCTAAATGTGGCTAAATGTTGAAATGATGTATAGTCAGATGTTACCTTCAGTGGAAACTGCATTGATAATGTTTTGCAGATCCAGAGATGCAAACAACTGTTTTTATACATATTGATTTTTCCTGTGAAAGTCAAGCTTCAGCCTGCCCTGTCCCACATCCCCTGAGCTTTGCAACTGGCCAGTGAGGCCACCTTAGATATGTTCATATTGGTTGGTGGCATATGCAGAAGAGCACCCAGCCTTCTGGTCCTCACTACAATGTCTCAGCAGAGGGATGCCAGGGGAAGTAATTTGCATTAATGGTTTAGAGCAGCCTGAACACTGCTCAGGTCAGCACAATGCAAGTTGTACTGATCCATGCATCCTTTCAGACCTGATGGTTAGGAGGCCCCGAGTTGCCAAGCAAGCCTTTTAAACATGTGGAGGACCAATAAGGAGGCTTGGGAGAGGACAAGGTCAAGCTTGACTTTTGCAAGAAAAGTCAAGATTTAAATATACACTGTTTATATACGTGGGTCTATGGATTGTTTTGACATAAGATTTCAATTAAGTCTGCTTATACATTTGATTGACATGAACTATCCAGGTTTGATAAAATGTTTACAGTAGTGAACTGACAACATAAGAAAATGGGAATAGTGGGCCCCCATGCCATGATGTGCTAGTATGCACAGCATATTAGCTCATTTTGGCAAACTTATCTTTCAAGCGTTTCCCCCCAGCGCTGCAATGTCAGCCCGCCCCTCCGTCTCCAGCGCTTCCATCTTCTCCTGGTATTATTCTGGGTTTGATGTCTTCTGAAATCTAATATCTGAATAATTGCTTAAAACCACTCCACAACCTTTTTTGTGCGTTGATTAAATAAAGATGAAAACATGAACATTAAATAGGACAAGTCTGATTGAAGGCAGCACATCTGGATATACAGCATATTATTGTATTACTGTGTTATGTTATATGTAATGCTTACCATAAAGGGAACAAGTAAGAAATCAGAGAAGTGCCTTTACTCATTTAATAAAGTGTCCTGCCATATAATATGAAAGCCATACTTCATATAAAAAGACTCAATAGATAGGAGTGACTGGGGAATGATGCCCCTATGCTGTAAGGACATTACCTGTACATAAGGCTATATTAACTTGACAGACTTCTACAGAAAGAACAATACATTGTACAGGGCTGCTTTATTATCTCCATTTATTATCTTGCATTGGTCTCTAGTGACATTATTAAACACATGTAGGTCTGTCTTTAAAGCATTAGTGTCACTTACCAGCGTTCCCAGTTCCGCTAGCTTTCCTTCTAAACAAAAGATGGCTCTAGAGGGGACCGAGAGGTTCATTTTAGATCCTCACATAGATTCCAGGCACACCATTGTATCAGGCCAGTATAACAATGTTACCTTCACATTTAAACTATACCTAAGGGGATTTACTTTCCACCTAACTGCCATCCAGGAGGGTTCATGTTTGTACTGCTTTGCCTCATCTCGTCGTCACAATTGCATATATCCATCAACCAAATGTGGTTTATATGTATGTTTCATGTTTTGTTAAATGCAGAAAACTGGCCAAAGGCAGGGAGTTTAGTCATATGAATGCAAATCATTTGATCAGCTAGTATCATATATGAACATACTAGACACAAGCACAGCATAGATTATGGACCAAAATACTGATTTTACATTTTACCTAAACTACAACCTTTTTTTAATTTTTTTTGGCATAGGTAAAATCTCTTAAGTTTTTATTGCTGTGAAATTAACCCTCTTTTTTTCGTCCTGTTGACAACCTTCACTGACACAGAGTAAGAGAAAATCTAATACAATAAACTCCCCATTATCCGGCATTCAAGCAACCAGAAGAGGACATATGTCCTCAATTTTTTTGCCAGTTGCTTGATAGACATGTGCACACTAAAAAATTTGTTAGTGACTAAATTCATTTAGTTGCTAACAAAATTCTGTATACATCTTCCTGCGGCCGGTGGCTAGATTCCTCAGCTGGCAAGTGAATGTAAACAATAGGCGTGTGCAAAACCCAGCCTGCTATTGGCTATGGCAATTTGAAATAGCCAATAACAGAATCTAGCCAGCAGATGAATGGGGCGGGGGAGAAACTACAGTTATCCGGCATCTAACAGTCACCATGGGTGCTGGATAACTGGGAGTTTACTGTAATTTAAATTGTCACCATCCAGGAAGAGAGGGGAAGTCTCCCAAAGGGGACACTGGTTGTGGTGACAACTGTCTAAGAGATGAGTTCCCTCACTTTGGAAAGTATTCCTCTTACTTCCTGTTGTGTCTAACGCTGGCCATACAGTATGAGTTTTTCTTGTTCAGCCCTTTGGCAATATTTTAAATTTGTGTTATTAATAATAAAGAACAATGTAGTAAGGAAACATTTTTATAATCTCCCCACTTATTTTGTGACTATCTGAGATTAATAAATGTTCTTTTTTAGACTAGTGAACAGTTTAAGGGCACATGCACATGGTCATATGAAAATATGGCAGCTAGTACACAGGATCTTGCTTGTAGAACCTGCGTAAAAAAAAAAGCAAGATACTGTGTAAAAAGTGTTCTGTACGCATTTAAGCTTTGTGCAACATTTACATACATACATACATACATACATACATACAGTGTGAAACGCAAAAGGTGACTTAGTTGCTGGGATGCTAGGCAAATTGAGCTGCCTACAAACTAGCAAGGACACTGGGTACCTGAAGTCACCACCATATTTGCAACAAAGGATGCTCGGCGGCCATTCGCATATGGATTATGGACTATGGACTGATCACATTATATTTGATATTCAAGTCTAAGGGTTATGTTGCTATTCCTTATTAGATAATTAATTCACTTTTATGATGTAAAGTAATTGCTTTTGGATGGTTTGATTATACATTCATGCACAGAGATTTTCCACATTTTTGTCATATAGTGGCAATAAGTTATTTATTTATTCACTATTGATGAATTTTTATTTTGTAAACAAAGGGCTTACATTGATTAACCAGATCACTCTTAGAACAGTCCCATTAAATTAATTATTATTTGGGCCCCTAGCGCTGTACATTCATTAACATCGATAGTTGGACCAAGTTGTCTATAGTACAGAAGCTCTTGATTTATTTTATTTATTTATTCAGTTTCTTTAGGAATACCCACAAGCACAGATCTAAAATTTAAACTCTGAATCAGGAATAGGTTGTCTGCAGACCTGAAAGAGCACGTGGATGAACTATAGGTCTTGAGTGCATCTGCAGCATCCAGCGGGTGTGAATGGCTGTCTTTGCCAGGAAACGCAGGAAGAACGAGTTCTTGGTCCAAATTAAACAGAGTGGACACCATGGGCATGAATTATAGACTGGGTCGCAGAACTATTCTATCCGGAAAAAAGACACACGGAGGTTCTTTAAAGGTCAAGGCATGGATTTCAGAGACCCTCTTGGCCGATGTTATGGCCACTAAAAATTATATTTTTAAGGTGAGGTTCCATATCGAAGAGTCAGAGTTTGGATGAAATGGTGGTTCCGATAATGATGAAAGGACAATAGACAAGTCTCATTGAGGGAACAGTAGCTTCACTGGGGGCTTGATTTTCAGACAAGCCTTCAGGACCTGAATGATTAGAGGATTAGAGGATCAAAGGACCATCTCGTTCCCATCAGAGAGGTGATGGCCGAAACATGTACTCTGAGGTCTAGCCCCTGCTGAAGAAAGTCCAGTACATGCACAACATCTGGATTAGCTGGATCAAAGCCTTTTTTCCTGAGCCATTAGTTTAAATCTGTGCCAGACCCTGTGGTATGTTTGTCTGGTAGAATTCCTCTTTGCTTGCAAGAGGGTTCCAATAACGGCATCCGAGCAGCCTAAGCTTGCATGTGCCGCTCAATCGCCACACCAAAAGACTCTGCTTCGCTGGAGAGGGGTGGAGAAGATGGCCCCGTGCCAGAATAGAGGGTGCCATATCCAGACGACGACTGAAAAAAGAATGGACCTCTAGCGTTCATGGGAACATTTAAAGAGTGCCTGTCCTATGGGGTTAGAGGGCTGACCTTAACTCATTGTGTGCTGCCATGGTGCCCCAGGAAAGATAGTTGCCTCAATGTCATACTGACTAGTGGCAGAACCCATATTCCTCTCATAGGTTGCAATTGGTGTGCATCCCACAGCATTTACCATACATTACAATTTACCCTCGCTGAATCGAAAGGCTGGACGTTCAATATGGGACTCATTCTGTGGCAGTGGAGCTCATTTGCTAAATACACTTATTTTTAAATAACATAATTTTGACTTGCAGAAAAACTTTAATTCCACAGAAGCAATGCCTGGACTGTCCCATAAACATAGTAACCCTAAAGTGAGTCATAGGCAGCATGTGAGAGTGAAACCAACGTTCGTTATACAGAAAGAACTACCAACAAATGGCTTCATGTGAAATAAGGAGTACATCTTACAGTAAAAGATCTGAGGCAAGAGGAAGGTACTGTGCTTTAGATTTTATGAAGCTGCTACTCTCGTTATTATCAACGGGACTGTGAACAGGATGCTGACATACACATTTTTCCATCTGTGATCTATGTTCAAAACAACCACAAGAACATCTTAATGTTGCAAATTTGGTTATAAGATTTGGTTTTCAGATATGATACACCTCTCCGCTTTTCACAGCATTTCTGTCACAACCAAATGAGTCACTCACTTTGCAGAAAAAACTTTCTTCACAAGACTATATAAGAACATACGTTACCCAAAACGCATTGACGATTTAACAAATTGATAAATCTGTATATTTTTTTTTCTCAAATTCCTACAGCTTCTTTTCAATGCTAGTATCTTGTGTATGCAAATGAAGATGTTAAAAGAATGCAACACTTTTAGAAACTGGAAGCAGAGTGAAAAATAAGAAACTGTTGGCCTTTACTGATGCAATTGTGATTAAAAATTTGAAGCTTTATTACTAATTTATGGAGTACCTAATGCTGGCCATACACTGCTCTATTTTTTTTGTTCAACCTGCGGGCTGAACCCTCAAAAAATAGAGCATATTCTTCCATCAACGCTATGGTAAATCGAGGAATCCCTTGCGGGGTTTTTTATTTATTCGGACAATGGCCGCTCTACAGTGTACCCAAACATTTCTGTGGGTAACCTGTACTCTGCACCTTTGGAGGTCACCATGAGTACGACTTACCCATAGGAATATATAAGGACATGATGTACATGCGCACTAAGGCGTAGACACTTTTGCTGGAAAGGTTGAGCATCTACGCAAGGCCACACAACAAAGATCGAGAAGGAAGGTAAGAATGTGTCCAAGTGCACAGCACTCGGGGGGTTGAAACTTGATGAAAGGTGAATTGTACCAAAGGTACTGTCACTCAAAGTGTAAAAAACGGAGCCAAAACCAAACCAATGACCAACACTGGTGCATAATATTCTGTAGTAATCTAATATATGTGAATAAACTGTAAACAAATGGGGGCGTGGCCAGGATGTGAGGCTGAACGGACGTCCATTGCAGCAGCTCCGATCAAGTGGTCACATTCGCTGCTATGGCTACTTCTTTGGCTTAAAGATACCCAGTTGGATGTTGAACAGGCAAAAAAGACAGATAACCTTTTGAATATACAGCTATCACAAGTTTGCATATGGTTCAAACATTACAGCAAAAAGCAAATCATTGAAAATAAATAATTATTAAATAAACTACCATCAATCATTTGATATACAAATATATATAATCGAATATTGCAATGACGATAGAAGGTTAAATCATAAATGCAACAAATTACCTCAAAAAAGAATTGTATGTGCATTTCTAGGTTTTGTACCAGATGCAGTATTTTAATATATACAATAAAAAATGTAAATTTCCATTTAATCGCATTATAATAATCCATAATGTACATCTGTACAACCAATTCAAAAACTAAAAAGGGTTTTCAGATTGCTCATAGGAGAGACTGTATTCTTGCCCACAATGGCAGTAATCTGGTCACACATGTGCAGGGTGAAGACCTCAGACTTAGTGTAATAGCATTTGACCCACTTCCTCATAAACTGAAACATTTCTTTCCTCCTCAATCACTTTCAGTCTGACTAATATGTGGCTTTGCTAAGACCTGGGTAATATTAACCTTTTCTTGGTAAAATAATAAAGATCACGTAGGCTGTAACTACCATAATGTAATTGAAGGGACAAATCCTGAGATCAGGCCTCAAAATGAACAAACTGGGTTAATTTTATTTTGTTTTGCTCTACTGCGCACCTCTGGATAGTTGTTGCTAAATTCAACCAGATAATTTTATGTGAAAAGGGGTTCAGAGGAGTAAGATAACGTACTATAGTGATACCAGCTCTTCCTCATTTGTTGGTCTGTAGTGTAAAAAGTAACTTTAAATATAAAGCAGACAGTATTGCCACATTCTAGCATTAATTTTCACTAAAATAACATGTCACATGAGAGCTTGTACAAAAAGGCATCATCTTTCAAGTATGCCTAGAGCACCATAAGGTATATGTACGGCTCTGTGCGCACCATATGTGGTCAAATAAAGACATCCCAACTTACTAATGAACATTCATAAAGAACAACCTTTAAAGCTGGCCCTTTTTTTTTTTTTTACCAGCTTATTACCAGATTGTAGAGCACACCTTTCTCAAGTTTGATGTAGGGAGTGATTTTCTGTCCCTGGAGGGAGTTGTCTTGTGTACATCAACCCTAATAGATTGATTTCACCTTCAACAGCCATTTCGTTATGCATTGGCTGGCTGAGGGGTCATTCCCTGCAATTATCCTACAAATTGCACTCCAAGTCTGTGTACATTAAATGCACTATACACGCATACTTGTGCAGCCTTGCATATTGCTTTTAGATTTTGAAAAATGTTCTTTTACAGCAAATGTTAGTAATTGTAGTTAGTAGTTGTAAAAATGGAACTGCTAAAAAGTGACTTCTTTTTATTACAGTAACAAATGTTTATTGTACGCTTCTAACGATAAAAGAGGGACATCAGTTTCCAACTCTGTTGCTAAGGCAGCAAAATGATCTGCAACACCCTTTGAGCAATCTTGTACATTTTTAGTTAAATTGTAATGAAATATTTATTATTTTGTTGTCCCCTGGAAGGCAAAATCTGACAGAGGATTTAAAGTAATAGTAATAACGTCCATAAAACAGTGTTATCCACCAAGCAATCTTCTCTGTAAAATGGCTGCACATGTCATGGATCATTCACTCTGTTTCCAAAACAATTGTTTATTTTATGTCTCAAGAGAAGAAGAAATGTAAGTAGCATAATTTCCATATACAAATATAAGTAAATTGCAATCTCCCAATGTTTAAAGTGGTCCTGCCATTTAGACGGATTTTTACTTTTTTTTTGGTGCATCCATATTGGTAGTAGTACTTTATAGTGTGGAAAGGCTATCATCTGGTGACAACAGGGAAAGTAAATATTATTGGACTAATAGTTAAATTGTATGTAAACCTTAAAATAATATTGTAATATATTGCAACTTGCCAATCTTTAGATGTGATGTCTGCATTAGTTTTTTTTAGGCTTTTTCCCTTATTTTTCACCTAGTGATTCATCCTGTAATATCTTAGGGAGGTACCACTCTATGGAGAAGAAACTGAGCCACCCTTGGACAGCAGCATTGTCACCCTGTGAAGAGGATAGTGTTAGCTCCACTAGCAGATTCATATGAACTTGACTAACAAATTAAATCTGAAATCCAGCCAGAACTTTTTAAGTCGTTACAGTGACAGTTTTCTAGGTAAAGGTTTTACATAAATGAATAAAAGCTGACCATTGTAAGCATCCGTGGAGTAATACATGATTTGTCTCATTCCCTTATCTGCCACAAAAGAAAACAAATGCAGGCACCACATCTAAGGACTGGTCAACAGCAATATATTAAAGTAGTATTAAACTCAAACTTTTTTTCAATAATGATTTAACACCAAACAAATAGATATTGCCCAGCAAAGCATTGATTTACATTTTTGCCAAAAAAACGTACAATCATCATGTTTCTGAACAGCTGCTTCCAAGTCTCTCAGCTCAGCTTCCCTGAACTTCCTATCCAGTGCAGACTCCAACAGATGTCTATCTACTAGCTTGGAGAAGGGGCCAGGGGAACGTCTTGACTCGCTGTGTCTTTGTGGAGACACACACAGCTTACTAGCACATACACAAGGGTGACTGCATAGAACTCTGCTTGAGAAAGTAGAGACTCTAAAATAGAAAGTTAGGGCCAGTGCTCAGGGTACCAGCTGATTCTCCCGGAAGCTAAAACTTTTAAACATCAAGGAGCAGCATTGTAAATGATTTCATCAGCAATTAAAAAAGTTTAAAAGCTTTTAACTTTAATATCCCATTAAAGTTTTGCTTTAGAGTTTCGATATAATTTAACTGAGGGATACTTTAACTGAGGGTTACTTTAACTGTGCAGGGTGATAACCGATTAAATTTTAGTTTAATAGGTTCATTTGAAGGGCTCCAAAGACCTGCTGCACAGATGCATCTAAAATAAGAAATATTTTTTTTTTAATGAATATTTTTAACTATGATGTGTGAATAAGAACACGCAACAAAAATGTTGTGGAGTTTTCTCAAATTTGTTTGCAAAAGTGGAAATGTATTTTAAGTGTTGGGGGTAGGTCCTAAGGGTTACATTAATTGTTAAAGTTAAGGAGATAGACAAGTTTAAGTGTGACCTTTAGGATAAATGTTAGGAATAGCCAATATCAGAGGGCATGGGGGCTTGCAGAAAGTTTTACATTTTTCCTTGGCTGCAAAAGTTCTCCACCATCTAAGTGTGGGAAAGAATTGGAACTAGGGATGTCCTGATGACACTTTAAGACCAAGTAGAAGTGCTTTCCCTCAAGTACTCGTCGATACCAATTACCGATCCTTTTTCTTAAAGGGACATGTGACATTTAAAAAAAAAACAACAGACTGATGATTTTAGGGCAGTTTCTCACCAGGGCTAAATACAGATGTTCCCAAAGCAGAACACATGCTCCCAAGGCAGAATAGTATTCTACTTTGGGAACATGTATTTTGAAAATACATGTCCCCAAAGCAGAATTCATTTCACCAGGCTGCGTGTCGATCTAACCCGGGCGACATGTGGACATCTGCAGTGGCTCTGCGGGCACTCCACCTCGCCGACGATGCTGGGCCTGACCTCTTCCACCGGCAGACTTGTCTCCGTCGGCCGACCATCTCCAATGCTGGGCCCCAACTTCTATCCTTTCCACTGCTGGGCCCCAGCTTACATCTTGTCCAATGGTGGGCCCTAGCCTCCTGACTGGGCCCCCCAATTGCCTCCCGGCCCAGTCCTCCCCTTTCAGTGATCCCCCAGCTTTGGGCCCTGGGGCGACTGCTCCGGCTGCACTGCCGGTAGTTCCGCCCCTGGGGCTGTCCATGGCTTAGCCTGCACCAGGAAGGAGGAGGAGGAGATAAAGAATCGGACAGGCACTTGCAGGTGCCCAGCAAGCTGCCGAGGCCCCCACAAGTGCGGGAACTCAGCAGCTGCTTGGGTTTAAAAGGCCGGTATTGGCCTTAAGAATCGGAGCATTTTCACAAGTACTTGTGAAAATGCCTGGTATCGGTAGTACTAGTATTGGTATCGGGACATCCCTAATTGGAACTGCAGTCAGAGCTCAGTTGGAAAGATTCCTTCACTTCCTGTCTGGCAAAACTGTTGACCCCAGGCCAGGAAGTAATAGAAAATCTCTCTAACAAGAATACAGAGAGAAGTAAAAATGCGTTTTTAGGTTAAGTAGTGGTATGCTAGAACATCTTTTCAGCTTTTGGATTTCCCTGGTGCAGATTTTTCCTTACATTTTGTGTGGTAAAAGGTTGACTATGAACAGAAAGTGAATGGAAATCTATCTAACAGAGGCCCAGATAGCCGTGAAACCTGTCGGCACGTCTAACCTTTCCCCATTCTATGCATAAAAAGAAAAAGAAAGGTTTTTAGCATATTCCATAGGCTCCTGGTTAGATTAAATATCACTGGATTAGGCAGCAAAAAAGCTTCTGCCACTGTGTGGTCAATTGGCCTATAGTACTGCTTACTACTATGTGTTAATCAAAGTTGAGCTTCAGGCAGATAATAAAAGACACAGATTATTGCAACCTCTTATTCTTTAGAGAACTTCAGGAAAAAAGAAACATTTCAGCCTACTGTAACTAGCTTTTCAAACTATTTAAAATATGTGCTTACTTTTCTGCATAGCAATGTAGTTTTCTAGAAATGCATAGTATGAGGCTGTGCTTTGCTCCCTTCATTTGCTTTCTGTTAGACCACTTGCCACTGTGCAGTCTATCAGCTTAGCCTGTGGTCTAATAATCTCCCCCTTGTAGTTCTATTGCAGCCAGCAGGAAGAGATCACATCCCAGCCTGCGCTGGGCTGCCCATACACCTTGCGATCATTGAACGACACTTTTCGTCCGATGATCGAAACGTCGTATGATTTTCGTACAGCGCCCCATCCTGCCCCCGATTATCGCAAGGTTGGATCAGCGGTAATTAGAAGAAAGCACCTGGACGAATTGCAGTAATCGACCGCACGTATTTGTCTGTGCATGTGCAGCGTCGATCGTACAAAATTTGACGTACGGAAACACCACCAACTGTGCGAAAATCGTACGATAGACCGAAGTTTTCTAACCTGCTGGTTAGTCAAAAGTCGATCGATTGAACAGTATTTGCGGTTGTACAGTGCCACTGGAGCATACAGCACTTTGTATCTCTTCCCATCTCCACCCTCAGCTCTGCCCATACACACCTCACTCTTTCTCTATTTTGCAATGGCTCACGGGAGATATAGTTAGCTCTCTCTGCCAGGTTATGACACACACTGGTTATCTAGATCCTCCCCCTTACTGCACGAAGGACTGATCTGTCTGACAGAACTGAAGACAATGCTGTCTGACAGAACTGTGTAAATCTCAGAACTGGTTGGAAAGGAGTAACCATTCTTTGGCAGGTAAACCAAATCAGTTTACTAAGCAATTTGCCTGGAGTTCAGCTTTAAAATGTTAAACTGGGCTCAGTATTACAAAATAGAGAAAGAAAGGTAAGTTGATAATGGCAAGAATTCAGATCCTTACCTTTATTGAACCTGTACTAGAATGACAACCAGACTCTTATTACCCAACACCCCAAAATCAGGAATATTTTGAGCACCACCTTCATCCCATGCAATTCCTTGAGCATGTATGTGCATGTCTTCCCATATATGTTTTAGTTACTTCCGATAATGGCACAGATTGACACACTGAACTGTAGCTGAACATCTACGGTAGAAGGCCAAACAGTAGAGCTTGCAGAGCACTCCCCATTCTTGAAGGGGAAAGCAATCTCATCTGTAGTCATCTGAAGGATAAGTCAAGGTGATTATGAAGAATCTGCAATAAAGTTCCCAAATTAAAAGCGACTGGAAATGAGACTGACTTGAAATCAGGAAATCGTTAGCGAGGTTGGAAATGAACGCTTACAGAGCATAATGGGAAACCATCTGAGAATACTGATGCTGTTATATACCTTTCTTGGGGAATTGCTATTTACTTAGGCAGAGGGAGGGCTAAGCAGTACAGATGATTGCATTTTATTAGGCTTGTTAACTCTTTGTGACACAACAGACACTATGCTGCTTCTCGTCTCAAGCCAATCTTCAGCAGGCCATAAAAGCAAGCTTTCTTCATTTCTTTCCATAAGATTTAGGATCTTCTCTTTACACAGAAACCTTGGGGACTGAGAAAACAGGCAAGTATCTGGCACTGTGATGAGTTCAGAAGTTTGTCTTGACAGAGCTGTTCCTTTAGTCTCCAAGGCCAGAGTGAAGCAACTATCACTCTCCATTCACTTCTACAATCAATACAACTGACCTTTCTCACAAAAGAAAAAGGCTAGTTGCCAGGAGAGATATTCTGTCTAGCAATTATGTATAGATGAAGCATTTAAAAGATAAAATATATGATATATGGTTACATGATTCAAAAGTAATATTGTAAATGTAGAGCCAGGTCCTATTAAATCATGAACACCTCATGAAAAGGTAGTTGTGTAAGCGGGTAGGTGAACCAAAGTTTAAATGGGTGGGTTTAATGTTGGCCAAACAAGTTAAAATCATACAGTCACTACTACTATTTTAGTAGTACAAGGGCCTACCAAGACAGTCAGTTCAACTAATACCAAATAATCAGGCAGCCCCTTCCACTATATAGTAGTTGGTAAATCGAAAGGGGATTGTACAATCGCATTGTAACGTCTGAGCAGATTTCAAAACAACTGATTGGATCAGTCAAGGGTAGAGGGTAGATTAGAGTTAGAAATGTGTCTTGGGATTTGGAATACTTTCCAGTATTTAGTGGCACTCCAGCAAAGGTTTAACTGTGCAACCTCCTGTTTTCTCCTTTGCTCTGGTTCAGATGTATAAAAACATGACTGACTAAATTTTAAGACTAGTTTCCCTTTTTTTAAAATGTATATTTAAATACATTTATCCCAACGGCAGCTTTCACATTTTGTCAGTACTGGTTTTCTTTAACTGTACATTTCTTTCGTGCCATTACACAATATACAGGTGCGCCGAATAAATGCTGCTATGCAGTATCATGTACTATGCAGTACCTTGTAATCAGCCTGTTACAGGTCTCAAAAGATCCTCCCAGGAGTACAGTAACAGAGTAGGATATTAAGCAAGGATAAAAGGAATTGAAAAGTTCTCGTTGGAATTTATGATTATCCATAAAGGGCCTAAGGGATCTGCACAAACAAGGTGAAAAGGGAAGTGAGAACAGACTTGAGAGAGGACAATTCAAATGCTCACTAAGGGACAACTGTCAGCCAAATGGCTCTAAGCTAAACTAGATTTCATAATATGGATTGTTTCTTATCTGGAACACAAGATTCTCATATAAAATTGCTGAATGAAGTGAGCTGTGCACATTACATTTTACAACATTGCAGCTTCTACGAATCTTTATGCTAGAGCATTATAATATATTTTTGCATTTGGAATGGAGTCCCCTTAACCAAAGCCCCATCAAGAAATATTTTTACAAAAAAAACACATCCTTTATTAACCTTTCAAAGCTTTCCAATATGGTGTTCCTAGTACAAATAAATACATATAAAACCATATAAAATTAGATGGTAGCTTTCAAGGGTCGATTAGAAAATTAAGGAAAACACTTAATGGTTGCAATAACATGATCACTGGTGAAAATGTACACCCAGTTCCCACAGGCATATTCAGAGGGCTATCTTTGTGCCTGCTGCACCTTATTTAGAAGGATCAATGCATAGCGCACCAGGCTAAAGCTCAGCCAGCACTAAGCCTCAAAATCTACAAATTGTGATAACTATATACTTATTGTGTTTCTCTCTTCTGTTCAACCGTGTGGCAAAATTTAGCTAGAGAACTAGAGTAGGTGCAAAAGATGTTGAAAGGAGTTGGTAGAGTTTCTAAAGTTCAGGAAACATGAACTCATCTCTCTTTTGTCTGTAAAGCTGGAAAGTAGTTCTGTGTATAAAGAACAGTGCATGTAAATTAAAGAGGTAAGAATGATGATGGAAGGGTTGATGGCTTGGATACAAAATACTCTAGATAAACTAAACTCTATGTGGATCTACTGGTACATATTTATCTTCCAACATTGACGTCGAGTCTTCCTACTTCAGTTTTCTTAACAACCTGTGATAGGAGAGGATCCAATGTCTTCCTTACCAATATTTTCTTTTCCTTTTTGTGTGGTCACAGCCTCAGGTAATTAGTAGTCTAGAATGACCATGTAGTAATACAATTACTTTTTGTGATCGATCCCAAGTAAAACCTTTCTATCTAGTACAATGCATTCGTATAAGGCACTGAAAGTCACACAATACAGAAGGAAGACAAAACCGGTTTACTTTCTAAATATATTATATATGTTAACCTTTGAAAAAAAGGACATTATTTAACTCTTACAAACATGACTAACAAATTGTCTTAGATGAACATGAGCAGAACAAGAGCTGAAATGTCATGCATGTTGCAATATAAGGTTTCTGTGCTTCATTATTGTGTTGGAAAAAAAATCCAAATAAATTGACAGTAGTTTTTACTAAAACACCTGAAACAAGGGGCAGAGCCTGTACCAAAGTGCACATTCACACAGCATGAAAAATGCAATTACAGAAAGGTATTCTGGATATCTTTGCTCCAGTTTAGTTTAGTTTAGCACCAGATAATTAAGGAAAAGAAGCAGCTAAAACAAACTGAGAAAAAGCTGTAGAAGGAGTTTCCAAAGTTGTCTAAAAAAAACTAAACAGTGTGAACTTTCCCTGTATTTATTGTGATGTTTTTTTTGTCGTTTCCAGGGTATAGGATGTGTTCGCTTTCTTTTAAACACAGACCTATTACTCAACATAACTCTCTATACAATGAAGTCCACATTCTGAGTCAACAGACTTGAAATGTGAGCCAGAAAAAAATGCAACATTTTCTTACGAATACAATATTACCAAAACCTTCAATTTATATTCCAGGAAGCTGTAAGAACGCTACACATATAACCTGAGACACAAACAAAACAGGTCAGTGTGACGTTTTTAAGCCTGTGAAGCCATGTGCAGGTGCAAAGGACCAAACATGAGAGGTTATGGTATTCAGTATTAAAAAGAAAAACCTCAAATCCCAGGCAACATGCATATCATTTCAACAAAAAATGTCTCATTGAAAAAAAAAAAATTATAAACACATGGTAATCAACTTTTGTTTCACCTCTCTTTAGATAATTATACACTGGGGACTGTACATGGAAGAGAGCCAACTACACTTGTATCCAACACTGGAGGAATACGCATCTAAAAAGCGTATGGTCATACGACACCTACATACCAAATCAATTAATCATGTTAAGTGAATCAGGGCTACAAGTAATGTGTCTTAACCACCTTTGCGACGGCAGAGAATTGCAAAGAACTAATGGAAAAATACTTGTGATAGTGTATTTTACTGCTTTTATAATGATCAGCTTTTCAGAACCTCAACCATCTAAATGTATATTTCAGTTTTATGTTAAATAATTCTTAACTCTTTGTTTTTACCAAATAGATGTATGTAGAACATGGAAACACGGGAGATAGGCCTTGAACAACATAAAGCTACCTGTATACACGAGATGACAGTTTTACGTCTATGAGCCCAATGCAAAACTGCTGGTAGATCACCCTCAGAAGAAGCAATCGATAGGCAGGCTAGAAAACCCACCAAACAGTGCCAAAGCTTTGCCTGTCAGAACAGCCCACCCATTCTGGCAAACCAGGAATTACTGAAAGCTGCTGGCAGTACATGCAGACACCTCTAGGTACCCACGCTCCCTATCTGTGATCAGCTTTTTGGTTTACTTAAAGTAACAGAGTCTCTCTAAACAGGAAAGACAGAAATTATGCTTGCAGTTCTCCTGCTAATATACAGACATTTGCCATGATAGGAATGAGGATGTTTTTGCATAAAACTGGTTTAAATGTAAATCCCGTTAATTTTTAGATCTTTGAAATGGGCTTTATTCAAGTCTACTAAAGGACAGAAAAATCCACTAAGATTTTAGTACTGCATTAATGTAATCTCTCTCTCTCAGACCCCACATTAAAAAGCAGTCTTTCCCCCTGAGCTTGCAATTACACTGGATTTCAAAACAAGAAGATACTTTTCTAAAGTGCTCATGTCTGCGTACAATTTTACTACAGTATCTTGTTTTTGTTTTTTTAAGACAGCCAAAAGGCAGATTCTAAAAACTCAATGAATTGTAGGTGATTTCACGTAGGTGAATGGAAATTTAGTGATTACCCACCAGGAACTGTCTAGACTGGGGATTGTTGCTGTGAGATGTCCATAAAGACTGAGATGAAGTTACAGGAAATGAGCATGCCTTGTCCACCTTTATCCTGACTTGGAGGCACTGTACCGTATCATCAAAATGTCACAACAAATAACACATAGCCAGAAATGATATAGATAGATCTTGCTTTATCATTTTAATTTTACAGTCATTCACTTTAAGGAAAAAACACGATCAGTCTACTAGATGCAGTCTAGCACAGGGCCACCAGCAGGGCAGGGGTTACAGTGCTATTTGTTAGGTAGGACGAGAGCTGCCAAAATGATTGCAGCAGGAGCATGCAGAGAGCAAGGCGTGTAAACGCTACGGGTTGTTTACTGCCTGAACAACTAATGCTGCACAGCTTCCCATGGCTCGCCTCTGTATTGATCGGCATAAGCAGCGTGCTACATAGGTCAATAAAGAAGAGAATTTCTCTATTACCGCAGTGTTTCATGAAAGTGATGATTACTATAGCTATGGCATGTCTTCCAAGGAAAATCAGATAATCGGCAGGGGGGAAAAGGGGGGATGGCACAGGATGAAAAAAGGGCAATGTATGCTAACTAATGAGGCTGTGGTCTCTATAAATACATGCAAATTCTCATGAATCTGCAGACTGGGTAACAGTCTTTGGGTGGCCATAAATGGAGAGAAAAAAGCAAGCAACGCTCCTGCGAATTGCTTGCGATTATCAGGCCATTTCTGCTGTGCTAGGGGGCCAAAATTAACATCTTGGGCAGTTGGAGGCACTCGTTATTACACAGGGAGATTTTCTAACCTGTTGAGTGAAGATTAAAAGTACCATGCATCAAACTATTGTCCTTGCGGAAATATCTGCCCATTGACAGCCAGTCTAAGGTCTGACTACTGTCAGACATCTCAGTATCTTTTATAAAACAAAAAAGGTGTCACAAAATAAACAAAGTAACTACTGTAATCTAGGACAATACCACTAGCCATTTAAAAATGTCAGAACTGTGGCTTTAGAGGTATAGAGTGTATAATATGGAGACATATAGCAGCACAGTTCCCATAATGGTATGCAAGCTTTCCTTTCTTTGATTTTTCATTAGTTGCAAAGGCAATCAACATTGAACAATTGAGGGGGTGGATATAGGCACAGTTTATGGAGCTGCAGGGTACTGAGGCACTGCTAATCTGCTGTTCTCCCAACGTAAGGAAAAGTGTGTGAATGTATTAATTCGCTATGTTTCTTTTGATGGTTAATGAATGAATGGGCACCAGGTAGTTGGTGGAGAATATAGATTAATTGCAGATGTGGCCCCGACATCAATGTGGTTTTGTTATGTAACCAAGAGGGGACTTTGGTGGGTGAGAGAATCATGCGCCAAACCCCCCTCCCCCCTTTAAACATCTTTGTAAACATGGTCTTACGCTTCAACCTTTAAGCATGAATGTAGAACCATCTATAAAAAAATTACAGTAGCAAACAGTTTTATATCTGCCACCCCTCTAGACTTGTGAATCACCTTACTGAATATTGGGTGAAAAATACAATGGTGTTATTTTACTGTTAAAAGCAAGATGAAATTGGATGAAAACAATCTTACTTAGTAACACTGTACTAAACTACAGCTGTGTTTGCGGCATGCTTGCCATTCTTTAAGAATTAATGGAAACTTACCAAAAACATAATGCGGTTTACTAAAGATATCATATTGGTTTCCAGACTCCAGGAATTAATTCACATTTGTTTCACCTCACACTGCCCTGACAGAAAAACAGTTATATACAGAACATGGTGGAGCCTGGCACTTCTTGTGTTGAGGTTACTGGATGGCACCATGTCAAGAGAACTGAAAAAGCCAAGACCTGGTATTCTGAATCCAGCAAAATCCATGGCCCAAGACTTAGTCATCTTTTCACAAGTACAGAAAGATGCTCTTTTCTTCACAGTCAAGTGCTATTGGAAAGCACTAACACTTGACCAGTTTGGCACTCAAGGCTCTTACTGGAACTGGCACACCTGATAGGACTTTATGCCAGGAACAATCTAGCCTAATCAGACCTCCCTGCCTGGAAGAAAACCTGCATCGCTCAGGAGGCGTAGCTTGCTGAAGTTTGAATAATTCAAAATTGGAAACTAAGGAAGATAGGAAAATAAATAGATACGTATTCTATAGGTATAAGCAACTACAAAATATTTAACTGGAATGCACAAATATTGTATGATGTTAAAACATGGAATGACCCAGTTTTATTTTTAAAGGAGTTCTAAACTCACAGCATATACTATTCTGTTATAACATCAGCATTGTAATAAGAATACAGACTATAGTTGCTTTTGAAAATGCAATCAAAGCTTACTTGAAAAAAAAAATCCCTTTTATGTAGTGAGTGTTGGCTTTTGTCTGTCCATCACTTTCAACCACTTCCTGGATTCCCAGTGTGCTTTGTATCTCTTTCCCTGCTGCTTGATGCAATCTCAAGACTACATATCCCAAAATGCATTGCTTCCAGCAAGTAACAATAATGTTACATTATTTAGACGCTGAGTTCAGAAGGTCAGCAGAAAAACGTTTTCCAGCACACTCACCAGCCAGGATGCAAAAAAAATCTTGTCTAACCGCTGAGGTAAAAAACAGGTTTTAGATACACGTCTTCTGCAGAATATGTGAAAGCCGCACTGCCTTGTCAAGGCCCCTCTGTGTAGTGCAGTCCTAACTCTAACCTATGAGAGTCTCCATCTTGGAGCACATGTAGCAAAAGATAAAATTGGGTGCAGGTTCACCAGGAGGCAACCTCTGTTTTTACACTTAGCGGTTAGACAGGTTTTTTTTGCATGCTGGCTGGTGAGTGTGCTGGGAAACTTTTTGCTGTTTTACTGTTTAAAGCCCTTCCATGTGCAACTTGCTTTAGAGCTGGTTATGAGTTGATGTGTGTGTTTGCCATTTGTTTTGCTTGACTTATGTAGTTCAGAAGGTGGCACAAGGAAGTGCTAAATGAAATTGTGTCACAGCATGTATACAAACCCAAGTGGCCACCATGCTGTTTTACATGGGTGGTTAGGGGTGGTAAGGATGTGGAGCAACCTGTTTTTACTGCCCCTGTAAACAAGGCCATAATCCTGCACTAAAAACTATCGGCAACAATAACAGTTTAACATTTTATTCAATATTTTTTTTCTACAAGGCCAAGATGCATAAAACCCAGTTACCTTGACAAAAGTCAGATTCCATGTTAACTGATGCAGAATCTTGAACTCCACCACCCTCCCCATACACTGTACCAACTACAAATAGGTAATTGTCAGGTTTCTGACAATTAAGGCCTGGTTCACACCTGGGTGTTTTACAGCGCGTTCCTACGCCCTGTAAAAAGCTCAACATGTGAAAACCAATGATTGCCTATAGGCATGGTTCCCACCTGGGCGTTTCACAGCGCGTAGGAACGCGCTGCAAAACGCCCGGTTCACACCTGAGCGTTTTACAGCGCGTTCCTACGCACGGTAAAACGCGCAACAGGTGAAAACCCATGTTTGCCTATGGGCATGGTTCTCACCTGCGCGTTTTACCATGCGTACGATCGCGCGGTAAAGCGCCATACGCCCAAAGAAGTACAGGAGCTTCTTTGGGGCGTATTAACGCGCGTATCCCGCTGTATCCATCAGGATACAGCCGGATACCCCCTCGGAAACTCGCGCTTGCCGCGCGTTTATTTTACCGCATATCGCGGCAAACGCGAGTTTCCAATACGCTAAGGTGTGAACCCAGCGTAAGAAGTACAGGAGCTGCTTTGGGGCGTTTTGCCACGCGTTTACATTGTATTCCTGAGTGTGGATCGGGGTTAACAAAGCGGTAACCCCGAGCCACACTCGGGAATACAGCGTACAGGTCTTACCTTGTCCGCGATCCCCGATGTGTCCTCCGGCGGCTGCTGACTTCCGGGTTCCGTCCCTTGTGAGCGGCCGCGTCGCAGGGGGGAGGAGCCGGCAGGAAGTTTAACCTGTTGCTGTCCGCCCGTTGTGAAAAAAACGGACAGACGGCACAGTCGCATTGGCGGGTTGCCGTCTCCAGACGGCTTTTTTTTTCCTGCTCGCGTGCGCATGGGCAGAAAAAAACTGTTAAACATGGGCTTTCAGTGCGTTCCAGGCATTTGCATGCGTTTTTTATGCGTTTGCATGTGTTCCAGAGCAGGTAAAATAGGGCTTGCTGCAGTTTTTTCACCTGCTCTGGACCTGCACGCTGCGATGTGAACTGAAGTAAAAAAATACCATTGGAATACATTGGACACAGTTTTGATCCGGTCTGCACCTGCTCTGCTCTGCACCTGCTCCGTGCTTGGTGTGAACAAGGCCTAAGGCCTCGTTCACACCTGAACGTTTGGTAGCGCGTTCTACGCTCGACGAACGCTCTACAAAACGCTCAAACATCTAAATCCCATTGTATTCAATGGGTCTGGTTCACACCTTGGCGTATTTCAGCCCGTCCCTAACGCGCTACAAAACGGCCCACGCCTCAAAAGGTACATGTACTACTTTGGGCCGTTTTTGTTGCGCGTTTCCATTGGGATACAGCCAAGTAGCACTTGGAAACGCGTGTTTGTCGCGCAATATTTTTACCGCGAAACGCAGTAAAAAAAACGCGCGACAGACGTGCATATGCAATACGCCTAGGTGTGAACCAGGCCTAAATGTGCAACTGCAGCAAAAAATATATACACAATTTTAGTTTTAGCTGCAGAGATAATGTGCAGTGCTCTACTTCATAGAAATGGTAGATGGCATGAGGTTAGACATGGTTTTGGTTCTGGTGAAGATGGTTTAACCATTGAAACGCGCTAACCCTTACCTAGCCATTGCCTTTGATGATGCTTTGATGTCTTGTGGGCTTCATGGCATATTACTTTTATTTCATGCATGTACCTACAAACTGGTATACACATATAAAATTTGCTTTTATACAAAAATTTAATAAAAAGCTGTATTACACGGAGAGGGTGCTGTTCTTGTTTTCTTTTTTTCATAGAAATAGAAGCCTATTTAAATACCCCTTAAAGTAAACTGTCAAGACATGAGAGCTACTAGCAATTTTAACTGCCTAACCTCACACTGTCTTAAACGTCAGGCTCAGAAAAAGTAAATATTAAGATCCTGCAAGAGCTCAGTCCACACTGGAGATACATTGAGTACAACCTCATTCAAGGATATGGGGACTCACTGTGTAAGTGTGGTCAGTTCTAAAAAGATTTAGGCCCAAAAGATTTAAACAATGGATGAGGCTTCAGCTGTCACACTGAGGTAAGTAATGGGCCGAGTAGGGAGATTCTAGAGTACATAAGATTACATGGGCTAGAGATGGTGGGCTAGTGTACTTCATGTTAAAGTGCATCTTTGCATATTTTATGTCTTTTGAAACCCTAGCTAACTTGTACTCCATCACAGTTGGTTATGCTAGGTGGAGGGTGCTTTTATAGGCTTTATAGAAGGGATAGACAACATCCCAAAAGCTTGCATCTTTGATAACTGACGTTAGCTAATAACGGGTATCACTTAAACTCCAAACACTCTTATAATAACATAACCGTTGTAATAAAAAACAGATGAGGCCACATCACAACTAGAAAACAACCCACTCTTACACTTGTGCATGAAAAGTCGACACAGAATAAACAAGTGACTTGATGACTGAAGAATTTTCCAGCCTGCACGTTAATAACGAACAGTTGGGTAAAAAACCTTCATTCCTTGGAGAAATGCATGCATTTCTTGTCTGCACTCTTGAGCTTGAATCAATTTTCTTTTAGTCGATAACTAGCGCAAAGGTTCTAACCTTCATTTGTGCTCCAAATACTCAATTGGGGATGTAGAACACATACCAATTAAGCAATTCAGCTAAAATAAGGAGGCCATGAATCAGTGGAACTCCTCCCGCAGCCCGCAGGGATGGTGGGTTAGCTGCTTGGGGAAAAGATAATTTATTGAGCTTAATGCTTTGTGAAATGTTCTCATGATAATAGGATTGCAAGATCATTTTAATATCTGAAGTCATGTTGAAAAGGTCATTCCTCATCTTTTTACACCTACCTTAGTCCTGTAAATCAGATCTATTCAAAGAGAAAGAAGAGCTTTTACAAAGCAATTTTCCAACACCTCTAAAACGGATAACGAGACTACTGCTACATGGTTAAAGAAATACTAAAATTGACACTTGAAAGTTGTGCTGAGTGTGCAATGAATATTAACAGAATATAAAGTGTGTTTTTGTATTTTCTTTATTATGGTCAGGTTTAGAAAAGAAAAAATAAATAAATATATTTTCCTATTTGTATATTGGTATTTCATATTTACTACTTTCAGCTGGAAGGTAGCATAATTGGGGTTAGTCTCTTGTTTTTCAACAAGCATTACTATGGTGTGAACAACCTGTGTAATTTGTTCTCTTACTATTCAAGTCTACCTATTACCAACACAAAACCTAAAGTAACCCAATCAGCACAGGGTCACTTTGTAAGTTTAATATACCAGTAATAGAAGAAGCAGGACACTTACATTTAGAAGCGAAGAGAAGCAATATCAACAAACAGACTGCAGTTAAGGTAAGAGTAGGGCCTTTTCTAGTACAGGTATGCTTTAAGATTACCATTGGCAGGGTCACTTTAATGAGTGAGCAGGTAACCAGAGGCTTTTATTAGAAAGCCCAGCATTTGCTGCAAACTGTAGTGCATGCATCCTGTATTAAACAGAGCCTGTATTTTCCCCACACTAGGTAGACATGCAAAAATTAGGTTTACTAAGTTTATTAGATGTTCATAGCAGTATAATCACTTCCTTCAATGAGCACCTCTTCAACTTCCTTCTTTCCGTCAATGAGCATCTCTTCTGTCCAGTGTTATGTACTGCTAGTACATGTAAGGCACTGTAAGGCAGTTCATAAAATAGGTATACAACCATCGGTGCACCTTCTAGTAATAACCCACTAAATGAAGGTCTGTACAAGGAATTCGAGAAATTGAAACTACCCATTACTACTACATAACGTGGGAAAAGCTCACATGCTTGAATAGTCCTATTCCCTCACGCAAACCAATCGACACATTACAAATAAACAGCCACGAGTAATGTTTTCCCAAAGTTTAATCAACAAAGTCACTAAAGCAAGTGGTGTATGTGAAATACAGGATTCAAAGTACTATATATCTGTGTACTGGGATTCTGTCTGTTTCAATGTTCACCCCCCCAATCAAATGAGTAGCGGGGAGGGGAAAGCCTCATAATAAAAGGTTGATTAATTATGCACTGTATCTGGGACTGCATATCATGAAAATCCCATTCTTGTTTACTCAGCTAATTCACTTTTTATGAGTGTTTAGGCTTTAAAGCAAAACAAAGCACTAATTACCCAATTAACGAGCAATTAAGTTACTGCAGCCTAATAGCCTGTACAGTGGCTGCCTTTATGAGCTTGATGGTGAGTTAGAGACCCATTAAACAAATTTATACACAGCTGTAGCGAGCACACATACCCAGAGATGTTACATTATGCTCTGGTTTTTTTTTCTGCACTCCACAGTCTGCTTCACTGGGGGAGTTCAGGCAAGATACATTAATGTATGCAACACCCCCGCACCTATCATTACAGAATAAAAGTGAGCTTATATCAGGACTTCCCAACTGGGAGCATTGCTGATGGCAACAAGAATTAGCATATGACACAATGGCTGGCAATATAAAGGGAGATAATGTAAAATTGTATTAATATGAACAGGATTATTTTCTTATGCAACTGTGTAGTAAACAGAATCCAGTGCTGTGCTGGAACATACTGCGGCATGTAGCAGCGCTGCTCCCATATTTAACCCCCATTTCATTTGCATAGAAAGACACTGCAATAAAATGCTGCGCCACTCCATTCATTTATAAATCTAAACGTGGATGGAGGGACATTGTGCTACGGTCAGATGACTCTTCCACGTACATAGCATACTCTTCTTGTTTCATGGTTGGTCGCCCTCATTTTCCTAACTAGCAGAATTTGCTATTCTTTGTGAAAGCCCTGTCCAGATTATATGAACAGCCACGCAGAGACACAGGCAGCCATCTCCCACAGAGGGAAAAAAAGCAGCTGCCATTCAATTACATAGATATAGTTCAAACACGACTGCTATTTGCTCTAAATTCACACAAAATGAAGCCACAACCACAAATCAACACAACCTAGATGAAAAACCATTCCTTCCAATACACAGATGACAACACATATTTAACGGTGATGTGATCACCTCCCCCCTCATCTGTACAGCCAATACAGCCATAGAATTAACATTAATAATATGCAAAATATCCTGCTGTCTGAGGCCAACTGGGACGCAGTTTTAACGTCATAAATGCTAATCTAATTATTTACCTGTAGGTTTTACAAACCTGCTAAGTCAATAATCAATATGTGAATACATTTGGAATAATGATCTGGGAATAGCAACAATACAGCCGTGTAAGTCCATTTGGGCACAATGCAACAGGACACATTCCTTTTCCTCTGCCGCCTGCCATCCCATGAAAAAATACAGCTATTCCAATCACAAAACAGCCTTAAAGAGTACCTGAGAGATAATGAGAATCTGATTTTTGTTTAAGCTTTCACAGAGGCGAGTGTCAGATTTTGAATGCAATATTCTTTTTCTCATTAGCACATTTCCCATGTAGACCTTCAAATGTGCTAATAATTAATGAGTATGTGTCAGAAAATGAATAAAAGATGCCTGTGATGCTTCACTGTACGCCGCTGACCTTTCACAGTGTCTACTGTATTAATATATTCTTGTGTTGTCAAGATTCAAAGAGCTAACTGCCTTATGAATTATTTATAAACACAAAAAGTCTTAACCAGAAACAGTGTTAACATTAATTTCTAACCCTCTGTGTCACAGTAAAGCCTGCCTGCATTTCATAATTGAATTTTAGTTTTTGACAAGCAATCAGAGAAGCTGGTGGTATTGTTGTAGGGATGTCTGCAGCCAGGCAGAGCTGCCAACGGGAGCCGTGGCATCTCACAGCACACATCTGCAGGGGAAGGGTGTTGATAGAGCCAAAGCATATCCCATTCATCTTTCTGTATGTTGCATGTATGACAAGTAAAACTCACTTTTTCATGTTTCACTTAGGGTAAATATGTTTTCAAATAGCCTGGACAGCACTGCAGGTATGTAGGGAGGTGTTAACAAAAGTAACTAAATCGCAAACATATCCATGTTAGGTTGACTGCTAATTAGCAGTATATGCCTGCAATAAAGATGGTATTTATTTATTTCAGGTATTTATATAGCGCCGACAATTTACGCAGCACTTTACATAGTTGCACATTCACATCAGTCCATGTCAATTAACACTTTGATATTAGGTTGGCTGCCAATTTGTGGCATGTTACTTTTCACAGCAATAGAATAAAATTACACAGTTCCAAAGATGCAAAATAGGGGCCAAACTGCACCATGCCATGGTAAAAAACAGCAAGATTTTTATACTTACCATAAAACCTTTTTTCTTGAAGGCCATACAAGAATGTAGCAAGTCTAAAGGTGCCCATAAACCGCACAGACCAATGTGGATTTCAAATATCGTTTGTTAGCAATACAAATTTGGACTGAAATTCGTCGATCGACAGAACGTATTTTCATTAGCGCATGTGCAGTGTTCATGTTGTGATTTTTTTCGTACGATTCAAAAAAAGTTTTCTAGCCTGCCCGACAGATGAAATTCAGCCAATTGTACAGTTATTGTAATCGTTGACTTCCCATCAACTGGCTGATTATCGTACAAAAAACTGATTTCGTTCAGAAATCAAATGATAATCGCAAAGTGTATAGGCACCTTTATACATTTAGGGTATATGCTGCCACCAGCAGGAGGCTTTGGCACAGGCAAAACAGAAAAACAATTGAGAGCCAGTCCCCAAATAAATCCACCTCTAATCGTTTAGTGAGTCAGCAGTACATCAGGCCAATAAAAACAGAGGCGAGGGACCTGTATCCCTCAATGGACTTCAAGAAAAGGATTTTACGGCAAGTACAAAAATCTTATTTTCGTTATTGTCCATTAAAGGACACAGATATGCAGTAATTCTTAGACATTTGGTACATCTAAAAGCAGACCTACTGAGGGGTGGACAACAGCCACTCACGGATCTATGAGAATGTGAAACCGCCTGTAACAACCAAAATGACCAATGCCTGAATATGAACCAGAAGAGGTGACGTTCCCAGCAGGACAGGGGGACTGTCAAAAGACACAGGGGAGATCACAGAGGATCAACCTATTGCTTACATCAGGACAAGAATTACCTCCAAAGGAAATTACTAGCTTGAAGGCAACTGAGTCCACACCAGCAGAAACAACCCGAATAGGTAGAACAGACCAACAACAAGAATAGTCAAAAAAAGGGAATACTGAAAAATTTCCCAGCCTCCAAAACATATCTCTAAGGGAAAATTGGACAACAGATCCACAAGGTAAGACCAACCGGCCTAAGAATGACAAAAGGCTCCAGGAAGGAGAAGGGATGTCTAAGATACCCATCCAATATCGTATGAGATAATGAAAGGGAATTATCTGGCATAATTTCCTAAGAGGATGGGCAGAGGCCTAAGGAGTTGGCGACAACCCCAATGTAACCACCTTAGGTCAGAGAGACTTACTAACAAAGGGGGAAGATGCACAAAAGTCATCCCAGTAAAATAGGTAGAAGTGGGAGACAAGAAGGCCCAATAACCAGAAATTCATCCTTATGTTGGAATAGTACCCTCACTTTTAGAAGTGAGGGCACACCTGCATGCAAGAGATTGCCAGAGAAGATGGCAAATCTCCAGCCTCTGGACCCAGGGTCTGAGCGGGAGTTAGACTTATTTTCTTCCATTTAATACAATATCATAATGCTCAACTGAATCTGGACTTTAGTACTCCATTGTAGTAGGTGAAGATACTGTCCTCTGATAGCCATATACTACTGTGTGGAAATCACCTCAAAACAGCTGATGGCAAGAAGCTAAACAATTTACAACTCATAGCTTAAAGGATATGTTTCTATACATATGTTACCCAGATTTTGGCTCCAAGAAAAAAACCTTTAGATACACTATTACAACCCTGCGATCACTGGAACATCTAGAATAATGGTCTGAAATAAAAGTAATCAAAATGGATTATTAATACTGTAATTTGATGCAGGGTTATTACCCCTCATTAAAATTGCTTATATACTATCTTTAGTACAAATATTATTGCCCTAACAGTGTCCAGACTACTTATGATGTCATTATCTGCCTATGACAGTTGTGTCTAGTTCAATTAGGACACATATGTGGAAAGAAATCAAATCGCTCTGCACTCTTATCTGATAAACAATAATACTGTCAATATAAATATCAGTGACAACACCAAACACACTGTAACTCCTATATCAATGTAGCCTACTCAAACGAATAACAATTCCACCTTAAACAGCAACATTCCTATAAAAGAAATATGCACAACTAATACTGGGCCTTTAAGTGGTGGACTGGAACAAATAGTCAGGATAAAAGTGAGCAGCTTAAGGGGCTTAAGAAGCATCAAACTATAGTGTTTCAGTACTAATGGCTGTGCTTTTCCTGGCTCCCCAAGCACATATTTCAAATATGTATAATAAAAAATTTGCACAGCTGCCAAGTGCAAAGCAAAGCACAAATCCACTAAATACGTTTAAGAACAGGTTTTAGTGGAGTCTGCAAAAAAGGCTTTAAAGAGCAAAGCCACTGACTGCAAATTATCAGGGGGTAAATATTACCCCTAAAAAAACCTGAGATAACCGTGGCACTGGGGGGCTTTAAAAATGTTCCCACCTTTCAGTGCTAAATTCCATGAAACAGACTTTGTCCAAGTGCTGGAAACACTTTCACATAATGACCATCTGTTCACTTAAATCTCCTGCCAAGACTGGAATTTATTAGCTGTCCTTAGCTCCTTTGCTGCTTTGGCAGCAGAGAGGTTAAGCACTTACAGGAGGCTCCAGCACACTTAGTAAAGGCCTGATCCCCAACTGATTTGTCCAGGGCGGCTGCTCAAATGGAAAACTGGTGGCAAAGCCAACTGGAAGCTGAGAAGTTTATACTGCAGCACAACAAATTAGGTTTTAAAATGAGTGATATGTTGGGACTGACTTTTTCTGTTCTAACTAGAACCAGCAGAAGGCTTAATCCTCCCATTACAAATCACTAGAAATGACGAGTGAAATGAAACGGCTAACCAGCATGAATCGGTTTCCAAAATGTCTTCGCTAACTCGCTTACCAGCTGAGTGGGGAGCTGTTTGTGACAAAGGTAAAAGGGAAATTGACTTGCTCAGTTAACATGCATCCCTGTAGGGATATAGGCTGCTCAGTGGAAATCAGGGATGTCTGCCAACATACATGTTGGGCCATAACACTAAAGTAGGATGTAAAGAAGAACTGCAGAAGGCACACACAAGCTCAAGAAACAATGAGCTAAGTCTACTTTTTTCCCCCACTATTGGCTGTAGATGACACCCTGTTGATTCGGAGTGTGATTCGGATGGAAGCTGGAATTATGGAGGTAGCTGTACCTGTCTGTGGGTTTTCTGTACACAGAGGAACAGAGTAAGCCATTGCTGACCGTTATGGCACAATCCAGAAAAAACACATTGTGTACTGAGAAATTAATTTAAAATTTATATATATATATCTCCACACACACAAAATACTTTTCTTAGTATTGGATAGAGTAGAAAAAGGTTGAAAATTCAGCTTCAGTTTATTTTTTGCGGTCTGTGTGCTACTGGAGAAATATCCTATCACCTCCTGTGTCAGAGATGCAACAGGAAATCTCCCAAAGTAAGGGGAATAACCCTCAGACAACGGATGCTGGAACAGGTGTCCCCATTGAGAGATTTACCCTCACCTTATGTTCTGAGGACAACTCTAAAAACTTGGAAATCCCCGCAACTGTGCACTGTGGTGTGCTACAACACAAGTGTATTGTGCTGCACTGCCTATGTGCGTTACAGTGTCATTAATTTTGAAAATATTTTGCAACACAGATTGTTGTGCATTACGACAATTGCTGTTTTATCACATTACTAGTAAGCAGTAGAGTAAATGGACCCTTAAATACATTTATTTATAATAACCTGAATAAAGGATTTTTCTTATAAATCTGCGTGGAGCTCCACTTTAATACAATTTCCTCAAAAGCAGTTATGTCCACTTTGTCACTGCTTGGCACTGTACTAATTTGTGTACGGTGAGCCTGGACCCTGCTTTATTATTATTTAATCCCCATCTGCAATCCACCAGACTAAGCTTGTAAAAATCAGTCTGTTATGCTCTTTTAAAACAACACGACACCATCTTTGGCAGTTATGACATAACCCGGCAGACTGTTCTTGTTACTGGACTGTTTTAAGTGCCTCCCTAAATGTGAATCCAATTACCGAAGCCTTTGTTTTTGTTAACAAAGGGACTGTGTTTTGGGGTCTGTGTCATCTGGATTCAATCAGCGCTTGAGAAGGGAGTTCTGTATAAACCACCTCAGGATACCTTTTAAAACTGCTTTGGGGAAGGTGCATGAGGTGAAAGAGTAAAGGCTTTGAGTGCTTCTCTTCATCAAGCCGACAAGTGTAAGAAAGGCCCCAGTACAGCCCGAGGAAAACAGGCTCCATCCAAATTCAGAAAGTCAGTGCAATGATTCTCAGCGGAACAAAGCTGGCAGATTGGTTTAAATCCATACTGAATAGCCCTCGGTTATAACATTTTTTGGATCCTTCATTAGTTCTCATGTTTGGAAACTGAAAACAAATGTGTGACTGTGATCCAGAAGGGAAAGAAATCATGAGGTGTGCGCATGCAAATCTGATAAGCAGGTGAGGCAGAAGGGGGATTTTTTTTTCTGGAAGAAGTTAGAAGATCATCACCTATTCTAAACTAGCTGGTATTTCTCTGTAGAACTGATTACTATTGTTCTTTCTATAGTTCTTTGTTGTCTCCTTTGCATTTCTTCACATAGGATGTCTGTAGTGCAGTCTATAGGCAATTTTTCTTATTTGGAAGCAGGTGGTCTATACTGACCCTGCTACTGCACCACACAGAAGTGGCATATGCATAATAGCGACCCCATGAGACAGCTTGAGGCTTTCATTATTGTCGCCTAAACTTCCAAATTACCCAATCTTTGCAAGTGATGCACAAATGGGACACATCGCTTGCAAAGTTCAGCCTCGTTATGGGTACTGAACTGGATTGCTTGGTTGATGGCCTCAGGTTCTTAGACCACGAGGAGCATCTTATTCAATGCTTTTTGAGAATGAAAGATGTGTGCTTTTTAAAACTGAGCAGTATGCCAAATTCCTTCTAAATCTTCACAACAATATAACTGCGGTCCCATACTATTATGAGAAATGTTTTTGGTTGCTTGTTTAAAAACGAAATAAAAAGCTATGAAAATCATCTGTCTGTACTGCGCATCTCAGGCAGGCTAAATTTCCCCTTTAGAGCTTAAGGGCTCGATCCTCTAAACATTCAGCCCTTTCTGGGTCCAGTGATCTTTTCACGTGTTTCACGGAAAGTTGTTTAAACTACAATAAGAGCTTGTCGATTCCCATGCAACTGACTGAAACTGGAAAACCAAGGGTAAGCACTCTGATCCAAAATGACATGGAAAATGTATGGTGCTTGTTTACGTGGCTGCTGTTCTGGACTGTGAGTATTATGTATTAACATTACAGCCTGGAAAATTTAAGTACAAAGCATATCAAATTTACTGTGCTTAAAGTGAACCTGTGCTTTGACTATGCAGAGTAAAACAACAGGTTCGTGTTAAAGCCTGCCCCTGGAAGAATCTTATACTTCCCTTCCCTTCTACATAATTCAATTTCCTGCAATAACTGAGGAGCTGTATATTCTTTACAGGTATGTGGTTGATGCTGGAACCCCACCTTCATATACTCACATCTACTTCACTCCACTTCAGGGAGTAAAGCGAAATACATGGTACTGATGAGTACCGATGATCATACAAGTCCCTTCCTCATGTCATAAGGCATGTGCTTCCCAAGTGGCTGCTCAGTACCAGGGAAGCAAAAGTACTCTGTGTTTAAGCTCTAACAATTTTTAACTTGGAGCTTTCACAGGGTCCCTTGTTCCTTCTCCTCCAGAATACTAATCTCTCCTGCTGCCTGTGATGGTTAATGTCACTCTAATTTTGAGGAACCAAAATCATCCCCTATCCCCCCACTTACGGTAGCATTGATCTCTATGGTCCCTTGCAGCTCTCAATGGTTCCTCCTGCTGACTTCCACGTTACCACTGTTTCCTGCAGTGATGTGGCACTGCAAGTGTCAGTTTACATTTCATGACTAGTGTGTCATAAATCCAGGACAGAAAAGGAAGACAAAGGAGTGCACATAAGGGCATCAAACTGGAAGAATATTATAGGTATAATGCTATGGTACACTAATTTTCCTCCTATGAAGTAAATGTCACTTGCCACTACACCAAATTGGCAGGTCTGTTAAATGCAAACTCCACAAAATTGCTTCCAGCAAAGGGGGTGTGAAGAGAGCAATATGCCATCATCATTTAGTTTGTGTCTCCAGTTCATGGGTTTAAAGATTCATACTGATCTCTTACAGATCTTAGCAGACAGAGGCTTTCAATCAAACCAAGTATTTGACACTTAGGGGTCTATTTAATAAAGTTTTAAACACAATATTCACACAACTCGCACCCAAGATTCACTAATTTTTCTACTAGAATCTTATGTAAAAAATGAAGGAGTCCTTTCTGAAAACAATGAAAAATAGACAATTTAGAATAGGCAGAAGGACAACAGGACCAGGAAGTGGTTGGCATAAAAGTTTAAAGAACAAATCCAGGACCCCCAGTACTCCCGTACTGCAAAGGTTAAGTGCTCCTTTTTTTCAAGGGTGTAAAATAAAGTTACACTCACCTGAACATCGGAATGGGCTGGCCCTCAGACCAGTCCTTCCAACCCCTCTCCCTCTCTCCACTCCAGCGGTCTAAGGATCCTTGTGTCATCACGTCCAAGCACACTGTGTATTGGATGTGAGGACACAGAGGGACATTTCATCGCTGCAGCGTAGGAGAAGACAGGCTCAAGGGAGTGGTCTAGGAGCCAGCCAACCTGCTCCAAGGATCGGGTGAGTATAGCTTCTTTTTTTTTTACACCCGAGACGAAAAAAAGAACAGGAGCACAGGTAAACATATAGGAAATTAATCCCCCCAAAATGGTGATAAGTGTTTTCATCCTTTAAAGAAGAACGCCAGGATTTCTTTTCAACAACCCTTTCAGTGGGACTACCCCTGGCTTCTTTTAGACCATTCCTTCTTGTGTCTCTCGCCCTCCTCTGCAGCAGTCAACGCCCCTGTAAATCCTGACATCTATACACAGTGTATAGATGTGAGGACGCTGAGGAAGATTCCAGTGCTGCAGGGAGCTGAAGACAGACTGGAGGGTCAGCTGGCCAGCTCAGAGCTTCAGGTGAGTATATTTTGTTATTTTAGCCTAGACACAAACGAGCACTTAAGCGTTGCAGTGCGGGGACAGCCCCACTGCAGAGGTTAATACAAAAAATCCTGGCATTCTTTAAGAAATGCTATTTCACAGTTACCATCATGTCTTTATTTTCTGTTTACAAGTGTATATCTGGGCAATAAAAAAAAAATGTTCATTACATTACTCCCCCTTATGTGATAGAGATTAGGAGAACACCACATGTACTATAGTCCAACAAGGAAGAGCACACATAGGACAGGATCAACAAGTATCTTTCTGTACTTCCAGAATTTTTAAAAAGGCAAAACATGGGAGAATGTACATGTATTGCAGAAATGTACTGAATGTTGATTTGTATTTTGCTCAGACATACAATGGTGTTGTGAAAGAATAGAACAAATGCTGTAATCTTTTTATGCACTTTTCTTGGTGGTAGGTCTGGTGGTAAACCGTAAGCACAAATGTATTGCAAACACACCAACACAAACTCCATAAAAACAATTTTCAAAATACTGCCAATCAAAGCAAAGGCACGGCAGAGATCCATGAGGTTTTCTAAAATGAGTCTCAGTGCCTCATCATAAAAATTCAACTGTTCAGATTTGACCTCTACGAAGAGCTTCTCTGATGGTCCAACATAAAAACTGAGCACGGAATGTGAATTTGTACAAAAAAAAAAAAAACAGTCTATGTGCTGTAAATGCCTATTAAATCCAAATGTTATGCAGGGTAACTTCACAGAGGATGATTGCTCGTTTCAGTCTCCTCAGGGACTGAAAAATAAATTAATAGACAAATATAAAAAAGATAATGATAAGGATTTTCAGCTCTGAACAGGTGTTTTTTTCATCTGTGAAATTGCCAGTTGCCAGGAGAAGACATGGGCCCAGCTCAGTTTTATTTCAATCTCAGCTCCTTCCATTAAAATAATAACAGGCTTTATGTTCCTAAAGCTGTAATTAAAGAAGCACTATGGATGGAAGTACCAAAGCTAGTTTTGCTGAAAACAAAATATCATGAGCAACCCTATGGATGATCACATGAGATCTGCAGATGAGCTGCCACTCATTTGTTTTCTGTTTCTTTGTCACCAGTGTATTAAATAAAAAGTCTACAGTATATATACTTGGCCCCAATCTCAACCAGAAAGGTAAGTTTCATATGCTACAACATGGACGATCCAAAGACGCTCCTGTTTACGATGAACCTAACAAGTTTAACAAGTTCAAATTTTAGATACCACAAAAGTTGTAAAGCAGGTACATATTCTTTTACTAGAATTAAATAAAAAAAATTGTTGTCATTGGGAGGGTGGATTCTTTTAGCAAGGCAGTAAAAATAAAAAGGGTTACATAGGGTGGCCAGAGTCTGCCATGCTTCTTTAGAGGAAGGGTCCTTTTGTCTTTGATACTGCAGAAGGCCAAGATACCAACATTTTAGAGCGTTTTCTAAAACTGGAATGACTCATTTTGGTAGACAATAGCCAAGAGAGCCTCATTACGCAAATGATGACAAGTGGGGTACTAAGTACCCTTCCTTTCTAGACATACTTAATTTTTACGCCTTAGCAACTGTAGATCTTCAAGCATGACCCAACAACACCAAATATGAGCACTGTTTGCAATGACTGGCTATGTACAGGTGAACAAGTGTATGACAACAAGTGGTTCTGCCATTCAGCACCTAACATGTTTGTTCATTGGAAAGATTTTTGTGGAGACCACTGATCTCTTTTCCACAGAAAAAAGGAAACAAGCCTTTCAACATGTGTAGTGCACCAGCCAAACTGCAGAGAGTATCATGACAGATTCTGGAGCAGCAATGATGCGTATTTAAAGACACGCAGACGTCTCATCATTTTTTATGTTGGCCAGACATCTGCCTGCCTATGGCCAGCTTAAGACTATGCGCATATCAGGAAATATTTTCCAGTTATTACATTTAAAAAAAAAAAAAATGTCTTTTCTGTTTACAGTCTGTGGATGATTCATCCAAGGTAGAAGTGTGTAATTAAATTCAAATTTAGATCAATTAAATCAATTGAATATTTACTGCACCAAGCAGCTGCTGCAGTGTGAATACATAATCATGACAGCTCCAAATTAACCTGGCCATAACCCCAATAAATAAAGCAGGCAGGCACACAAACTTAGCACTGTGCCAAAGGGGAACAATCAAATGGAGCTCTTTAAACATTCAGAAGTTGTAAGGTTGATCATTTGATAATAAAATAGCAACAATATTTTACAGGAGGAATTAAACTGAGCAGGAGAAGGTTATCCAAGCAATAACACTTCATGTTAATGCTAACAACTTTTATTCCAGTGCCTGTGGAAAACAAACAAATGCACTTAGCTAGGAATGTAGGCTTAAACAGATTACAAAACTCAGACAGTCTGCATCTGTAATAGACCTGCATGGATTTAATACTGATAAGCACATTAATGTACACTTTGTGCCTCCTTTTTACATAGCTTTGTTTAGTTTCCTTGTCTCTGCAAATCCCGGAAATGGATAGACATGGGGGTCATGTTTTTGTAACCTATCAGTGAAGGGAGGCTCTGAGGCCCAGACACTGCCCTCAGTGTTGACAAGTGTAGGAAGTCCAGAGTAAATAAAATGCATAGATAAAAGAGAGTGTCATGGGGTGACGAGTGCTACTGTAGTCAAGCAATTTGTTCATATACAGGATACATGCACACACTACCACCATCAGTTCCCAGTTCAAGTCTTCCTGGTGGCTAAAGGCAAATTCATAGAAGAATATTAAGGGTAACAAAAATATGGCAAGGCAATCAAAGAAAACATTTAGATTATTAAACTGTTGCATAGGGAGAGTAATCTGGCTTTGGCCTATTCACGCAGTAAGGGAGAACGGAAGGAGTTTTATTTTACAGTGCAGTTACTGCGCCAACAGATGCTCTAGAGCCCTGTTGCAAAATCTGCAGCCATTTTGCACTGACTGTGAGGTCCTCAGAGATATTGCAGACAGTAAGTGTTTGGGTGTTAACTCAAGCCAGTGATGGAGAAATAGTCTTTACAATAGCTTCTAGCAGTTAAATGGTTGCGTTTATTCCCTGTAAATTATTTTCTGTATTGTCCACTCATTTTCTGGTTTTATTATTTTCCCTCTGATATTTCATAATAGATCTTGCTAAAAGAAACAATAAATGTGGCCCAGGTAATGCTTCTTTCAAGTCACATCACAACAGACTGGTAAACTGGTACAATATCCCCTGTGACCAGAGCTGTGAGTACACACTGACAGAATTAAGTTTGCTGAGACAACTTTAAATGCAGCATGCATGATACTGATTGTGTTTAGCAAATGCAACACAATTTTGTGTACTTGGAACTGCAATCAGAGTAGGGATCAGCAATGTTCCTCATGATTTTCACATACTAAGCCCCCTACAGTGTTTTTAATGATCTGGACAGGCAGCTCAGAAAGAGCAGCACCTACTATGAATCTATTCTTGAGGGTTTAGAAGCTAAAATATCTCACATATCACTATACTATGACTAACAAACATTTAATAAACCAGCAGGGCAGATGGTTGCATTTATGCTGCCTTATGTATGCTGGAGATGTGATCTTTAACCCTTTCGCTGCCACTGGTGTTTGGCTTTTACGGCGGAACACATCCGCTTGCAGCTGGCCATGTCAGTAAGTCTTATGTTGGTGGCTTTCACTGTTCTGCTATAAGCTCAAGGTCTCTCATATTAGAATGGTCCCCTGTAAAATAATAACAAGCTGCTGATTAGAGCCATTAACAAAAATTCTGGGCGTCCCCCCTCCCCCCCACCTGACAGATTCTCCTCCCTGCTTGGAGCCGCTCCATGCTTCTCCTTGGATCCTCACTACTCTCCCCCGCCTGTATGGGCTGAGGCAGCGGGAATCCGAGGAAAAAATGCCCGCTGTAATCGGCGGGGGCGGAGGAGGGAACCGCTGGTCAGGATGGCCAAGCGGAAGGAGAGAAAGAGCTGTGAGTGGGGAGGAGAGCGGAGCTGCTGTCATCCTGTCAGTTTCAGGGTAACAACGGCTCTGTGTGTGACCGAGCGGAGGATCAGTAAATATCTGTACTGATCCTCAATGTGAAGAGCAAACACTGGTGTGATTGCTGACCACTCCAATGTTTGTAAACAACTGGGAACACATAATACTATGTGTCCCCAGTTATGAATGAAAAGGAAGTGCTTTATATCACTTCCAGTTCATTCATGAGTTCCTGAATGGGTAGAAGCATTCAGTACAGAGGCTTCTACCCATTCATAACTGGTTGATAGTAAGTGTTTACTATCTCCAGTTTATGAATGAATCGGAAGCCTCTGTACTGAGTGCTTTCCATTCATTCAGTGCTGAGGCTGTAGAAAAAGAGATTGAGGACTCTGTCCTCAATTTCTATTTCAAAAAGGAAATGTCAGGGGTCTACTTAGACCCCTGATATTTCCCTAAAACCTCCCCAACAGTGATTAAAAAATAAATTCCCGCGTGTACAAAGCAAAATATTACCAATTGTATCACAAACTTTTACTTTAACAAGTCTATCGTTACATCCTAAGCAGCATTTCCTTGGTTAACAAACCAATGGAAATAGAATCTGGGACAGCTAGGGGCTTTAAATGGCATTTTCTTAATTTTCCACTTTATTTGCTTTTCCTCATCACCGAGTCATCAAATGTCAAAAGTCTTAAGGCCTCAAGGAATGTCCTGCTTTTCACCTAATGGTCTCCGCTACATGCAAATAGGCAGTACCTACCATTTCACTAAAAATTGAATTATTGGAGCTATGTTTTTAAATGTAGTAATTTAGAAAGAACTAGACTAATTTTGAAAAGTAATATACAGACTTCTGAAATTTCCCTACATCACTGAAAATAGTCAAACAGCACTCTTTTACCCTCCTTTTCAACAATAAAAACATTCTTTTAAATAATAAATGCATGTTTAGCAAAAGTTTTAGTGTACTTTCTGTACATCAACTCTCCCTACCTAACCCTCCTGAACTAAAATATAATAAAAACCGCCAGTCCCAACCTCTTAACTCAGGAAGACAGCCACAGCTTTGTTTTCTTCCTCTGGCTGAAGTTACATAGTGAGCGACTATTAAGCTAGCCCTAAACTTAGGGGTTAATGTATAAAACCTTCGCCCAGCCACACACTTCATCTAGTGGTGGGAATGCCATGCAAACGGCATTCGCCCAGCATATGGCTGGGTATAAGTTTTCTAAAACAATTTTTTAATCATCCAAATACATTTTCTTTGATTGGCTTGACGGCACCCGCAGCTCTCAGAATGTATTGGCATGATTGGCTCACATTTTTATTATCGAACAGAGTAGTGCTTGCAGGGCTACAAACACAAATCTCCACTCTGTCAGCATGACTCATGTGAGCAGTGTATAGCAAGCTTAATAGGCCCCACCAAATTTAAAGCGACGGCCATACACAGGTCTATGAAGGCTCACTTTAAAAGCAGTGTGGAGAGCCATAACTGTTCAGCACTGGTATACTTATTTGAAGAGTTGATTTACAAGAAGAAACCTAGAAATACCTTACTCTTGCTTTGCTGTACAATCTTATAGATTTAAAAATATGTTACTCCTATAGCAGTGACTTGGTCAACATTATGGTACACCATAAAACGCCATTTACATTTTGATGATGCATTGTTAGCAAATAAAATAATCAGGTTAAAAAAAAAACAAAGGCTGAATTTTGTTGAGAATTAACACATTTTTGGGCTACATACAAGTTTTTACAAACTAGCTGAATCCTAAATTTTAAACCTGTCTACCATATATGACTGTACAGAGCCCTTCTTCCTCAACCTGCTACAGCCAAGTGACCATATGACCATAATAGATTCTCACATAGGACTGCTTTTTTTCTTTTATAGGATAAAGCCAGAGCTGGTTGCAACTACGCAGTGCATAACTATGCATGTTCCACAGATATGAGTGTCCATGTTTATACTAGTAAAAAGGTCAGTCACAGGTCGGTCAGATTTTACAAATGCCATATCAACTGTAAATGCAAAGTGCTGCCATGCAGTGCACTTTTCCTTTCTTGAGCAAAGCCCAATAGTGGTGTGGTATTGCCAACTAAGTCAAAGGCAACAATGCACAACCAAATATAGTTTTTAGCCCTGAATAAACTTTTCAAGCTGACCTGGAATATGTAGATATAAAAAAAACAAAAAACACCCATTCGCCAACCTCACTATTAATTTTACACAGAACTAGCATACATTCCTGAATCCATGCTGTTAGCATCTTGTAATCCTCTGGACAGCAGCATTAAGATGGCATGTGGTGGGATTTGAAAGCGATCCTCCATTGCAGGGTCCCCTTGCTATCCCAAGGCATTCGACAAAACGCTCTCTATAGGGGCACCATCATTGCGTGGCGATATACTCGCAGAGCGCTGCAACTTTCCCCATATACTGTATGTCGCCAGTCTGCCCCATACTGGGGAACCCAATGCTTGTGCTAGGAATGGACTATGCAGCCTTTCATAAATGGAAGGAGAAGGGCTTGCAATGCTGGAAACAGTTATTTCATCCAAGGACTAATCGGCCAGTCTCTTTCCTGGAATTGGTGTCACTGTACCGCATCCCTGCTACTGACTTTTTACACTACCGGTATTTGCAGCATAAATCAGCCTGGAACAGCTACAGGGGCACACCTATTGCATTGTTCGCATCTTCCTTCTTAGATACTCTTGCTTCGTCCGGCTCATACTGCATTTCGACCACATATCCTAGACTGCAAACACTATTCCTCACCCGTCTTTCCTCCTCAAACATGAAAGATTGGGACTTGCTGGACAAGATACTCGCAGGGTATGCAAAAATCAGATCTGTTATCACAAATGAGGCTTGGAGGGAGACCCAATTCAAAATCATACACAGGGTCTATGTCCCGTTCTTTCGACCTACGGATGCTCTCTCCTCTGCCTTTTCAGTGTATCCGTTAACATCCATTTGTCCAAAATGCGGTCACCACGGACCCGCACTGCAACACTGTCTATGGAGTTGTCCTTTAATATCTGATTTTTGGAAGCAAACTCTAATATACATTAACTCCATTATCTCATGGAAACCAGACCTAGACCCTGCCCTTTGTCTATTTAGTTTCCTGGAGGCAGCGAGAGGGGTGTCGAGACACTTGGTCCGAAGGGGAATAGACTGGGCACATATTTGCCTCCTTACCATGAGAAGAAGTATAATGAGACAATGGAACTCCTCAACGGCTCCAACAATCTGAGATGTTACCAAGGAGTTGCAACGTCTGTTTTGTGTAGAACGACTGTATGCGGAGTTACACAAAGATGCCCTCAAAGATGCTACTTTTTTCTTCTCCAGATGGCGACATTTCCTTAGCAAATCTTTCTCAGTACCAGAGATTCAACAAATCATCAGACCATTCCGCTATACTAAATGGTACCTGAAAAACAAGCTGTCGAATGCCTTGGTGGTCATGCGGGTAGATATGGATTGACGCCTTCTTCTGGGGGAGCGACTTAAGGAAACTTGAATAATAGTGATTTGAGGTACTCTTGTACAGTATCCGGCATGTTGTGAATATTGTGAATACATGGATCTTTCATGCAATTCGTGAGATGTAAGGGATTTGATCTGCACTATATCACATACCTGATGTTTTGTTTTGAAGTGATGACGTTTGTGCAAAATTAAATTTCAATAAAATATTTTGGGGAAAAAAAAACAGCATGTGGGAAGGTCAACACAGGGTCCCACTGCTTTGCACAGTGCTGCCTGTGAACATGGCTACAGAAGTGGCCAGAAGAGTTATGTTGCTACTCCATTATCCAGACCGTAAAAGACTGTAAGAGGAGAGCCAAGGAAGCTGAACAAAAAGAGACACGGGCAAGGTAACAATGTCTCATACCCCATACAAGTTGCTGGGCTCCCTACTTGCTCCTCTGCAGCTAGTGCTGAGATCAGCTGTGTTGGCAACCAGAGGGACTGGTAATGTCACTCCCTCAATCATGTGACAGTGCTCGAGTCTATCGACTGGCTTCTAGGCCTTAGCACTGTTACAATGGTCCAGGTCATGTGCACTTTCATATATAGAAGTGTTGGGCGGTGTGACCAGCTGCAGAGGAGCAATGAACTACGAGCAAGCACAAGTATATGGGGGTCAGGAAATGCCCTTTTCAGAGACATTGTGAATTTGCCCTTTATGAGTAAGGTGACCGGGTCTCTTTAAGCAACTCTTCCTATAGTCACCTATTATATATGTAAGTGGCATTACGATGGTTTTAGTGAGATTATACGTTTTGCCTCGAGAAACCCTTTAAGCTTTTATCCACATAAATATTAAGTTAATTAACATGCATATATTATATTTAAATATATGTTATACTCTGCATTCTAAGTGAACAGCACCAAATTGCAGACTGTGTGTGTATATGCTTGATGTTTTACTTTAAAGGTGATTTGCAACCATGACAAACAGCAGATAACGGGGTGTCAAAGGGCAGAGAGGTGGAGGCAGAAGAAAACATGGTTTCTGTCAGCACTGACAAACCTCCTTAACACAAGGCGGGTAAGGCGAGTCATCTAATCACTGCACAGCGTGTATTAAGCCTAAGACAATCTTCACAAGAAATGTGATTAATTTGTGCATGACAGCTTAAAGGTCAAAGCCAGAATGCAGAGTGTCTTGGCTGCAAGGAATGAACGGACTTATTTTTATCTCTTCTTTAAAAATTACAGCAGCCATGAAGTGGCTCAAAGAGCAGAGTAATGAATGCTATAAACCTGCCTCATAAAAATGGCATTCATGCAGTAATATAGCAGGTCAGATGTGCAGGGAACATTTCATTAAAAATTCCCCTTCTTTTTGGCCCAAGAGAGGCTTAAAACTAATCATATAAAGTGGCTGAATGACACCATTAATAAGCATTAATATTTTAAACCTTTAACAGTACAACAGAGCTAGGCTGTTATATCAAAATTATACAACCTTATTAGGCAGTGCAGTTGGCTGCACTGTGCGTGAACTGTCAGTACCTCTCAGTGGAAATATTGAGGTGGACCAAGGTCAATGGCTGAAGCACTTCACATGCTCATGTCGGTGGCAGGCTGATTTCATAATAGGTGACCCTTTTCTGGCCCAATCAGCAGATCACTGACTTACAAGCTTTTAAGTATAAAGACATAAAGCAGAAAAAATTGAACTTGCAAGCTTAAACTTGGTTAATTTAGCAAGCCTAGAAATGTGGAACTATTTTAGGGGCTAAACTGCAGAGCCAGCTTTTAAAAAGACAATGTACAGGAGTAAAAAAGAAAAGAAAGAAAGGACACACTGACCATACCAGCCAGTTAATTTTTTTTCTAAATTTTCAACCATGCTGACCTTTAGACACAACACTGAACAACAGTGAGGCGGAGCCAAAATGAAAGATTCCTACTGACATAAAGTGATACTAAACTCAGGAGAACCTTAACTAGTAACAAAAATATAGCTTATTTGTGCATCACTCGACTGGAGATCCTCATGCTGACACTGTCATTCCTTCTGGAGGGTGGGTACTTTTGTTCCCTATGGTCCCAGTGTGTGTTGTAAAGTAGCCACCACTCCAAGCTCACTCCCATGATGGACTACAATCTCAATACAAATTCTTAAACTAAACGTGAGATTGTAGTTCATCATAGTGAGTGAGCTTGGAGCGGTGTCTACTTTACAACACACACAAGGACCATAGGGAACAAAAGCAGCCACCCTCCAGAAGGAAGGACAGCGTCAGTATGAATTCAGAGATGATTTGAGGATCTACAGCTGAGTGGTACACAAATAAGTTACATTTTTGTTAATAGGTAAGGTACTTGAATGCATTTTTAAGATTTAACTCCTGAGTTTAGTGCCACTTTAAGGTAACTCCAAACCCTAAATGGATGGAATAAGTTTGCTGAAGCACTGTATATCATAAACATTTGCAATTTTTTTTTAAATAAACCCTTTTAGTATCCCAGTGCTGCTGATCACCATTGCTTATATGCCCTTGCTTCAGTGGCAGCAGTACATCATTGCTCAGGGCCAGATTCATGATGTTGACAATGGCGAACCATATTTGCACAATGTGTGTTAGCACAGCCACTTTTAGTCTCCATCTGAAATGCATGTGATGGGGTGACAATGCGGTCACAACAGGCAGACCGTTTTCACTCCATAACAAGGTGTCTGAACAAGGATCCTCATGGCAGGATTGCCAGGTATTATTTTAATGAAAGCAGATGATTTCTAAAGATTGAAAACAACTTTTAAAATTAAATGTTAATGCTTAGATAAGGTTTTAGTGATTGGGTTTATGTCTAATTTAGGGCTATATAGTGCAGAGGAATACCTTAAAGTCAACTAAGAACTAAGGGTTGTAGAAAGTCCTCCAACAATGGGTTCTAAACAAAGTTAAAGAGAGATCTCTTCAATTAATGGTGAAAGATCTACCCAAGTATAACCATATTGTTATGATAAATGGTCAGCTTGTACTGTTGATGGTCAAGGTATACACAATATTGGATTTTAAGTATTGTTTAAGGGTTTTGGGTTCTTGGGCCACTCCCAGCTTTCAAGATGGACCCACTAGAGATTGCTGGAATCCAGGTGGTCAAACCAAGATAGAAAATACAACATTAGCACACGAGAACCCAACCTAACCACAGGTTAAGTTAGTGCCCTGCATGTCTCTAATGATGTAAAATCCCTGACATGTGTGAGGCTAGAACAAAAGTATATGCTTCGGTACCACCAAATCTGTTGAATTGATCTGCTGCTCCTACATTTGTTTTATTGAGTTGGCATATTAAACTGTGCTAATAAATCCTTATTAGACAGCCAAACAGGTAAGCTTAAAATATAATAACATGCTCCCTAAATCTATAAAACTGACTGTTGGCTTTTCCATTGCACTGGCTGGCTAATAATGCATGTATTAATTTGGCTACCTTTGTTTTTTTTTACTGATCATTGCTTAAGGGTTTTCCCTGTACATACATTCATGAAATGAACACGTGAATTCGTGCAATATTTGTACTTCATGATGCACAAGAGTTGGCATCAGAACTACGTAAATATTTTGTCATTTTGTAATTCTAATATGCACCCAGGTACTAACCTGGGAAACACATACTTCAGCAGAGTTGGTAAATGTCTCAATAAAGATTATACATTCATCTGTATAATAGGTTGGACTTGATGGACTTATGTCTTTATTCAACCTCAAATACTATGTAACTATGTAATATTCCATGTGGAGTAGAACAGAGATACAACATTATGATAATATAGAATTCATTAGACTTTCTGTAATGTTAGTGCTAGAGGTCTATCCCTGGCCACTATCCCCGACATTTGCCAGTTTCCTTCTGGTTATTTCTACTATTCAGACAAAAGCAAATATATTTCCATTATTCATTAAAAGGAAATCATTTATTCAACCAATACTAACACTTTGGGGCACATTCATTAATTGATCAGCATACACACTATTAATACTCTTAAAAGATCCACCTTGGGACACCAAGATTAGTCATTTATATTCCTGCCGCATATGTCTACCTATAGAAATCCATCACTGAATGTTCAGGCTCTTATATGATGTTCATACAAAAATGGTCATTGTGAAGCACCCAAAGGAAGGTTAAAGCTCTTACAAAAGACCAAATATGCAAGTATGTGCCATTATAGCTTGACTGCTTAATCTAAAGCGGGCCATAGGCATTGGTGAATGGTTAAATGTGAATGATCAACCCCAGTTTCTCACAATGGCCTCTTGGCTAGGTTTTTGCCTAATCAGGAACACTATAGTCATGTGAGAGTTACAGCTTAGGGAAATGGAGGAGCGAGGCAGTGTTAACACCCCAGGCATTGGGGAAAACAATGGCCATTGGGTACGTTTTTTAACACGCTCAATCATTTCTTCCTCAAGATCACTAATTCTGGAATGTTGTATGCTGTCTTGTAAACAATGGATCGGTCACCTAAAATCTATTGGCATCATAAAGGTGTCCTTCAATTTTAGCATATGGTGAACAGGCTATGTAGGGGTTAAATAGACAGTAATAAAAATAAAATATAAAACATGTTCAATCATGTTTTTTTAAATCACTCTGCAGCTGGATATAAAGTAAATAAAAAGCAATGAAAGTCTTGCAGTGCATGTGTTCCATCTGTTCGTTAGCAGAGTTGGGTAAAGTACTAAAGTGGTTCCCTGCAGTGCACAGAGTTAAGCAACCATGTGAAGATATCTTACATTGTTTTGTTTGCCTGTATATTGCCATTGTAAAGAAAAGGTGTAAAGTAAAGGTTTCAGCAGGTGTTTTTGTATGACGTTAAGGACTTAAGGAAGTTTTTAATGATTTGTAGAAAGTCTGTCTTTTTGCCAACACAGATTATGCATTTGCATTGCTTTATAAAAAAAAGTTGGGATATGTAAACTGATAACAGAATCTTGTACAGGTGTAAAACATACTCCGGTCTTTATAGAGGATTCGGGAAAAGTAAAGCTTAGAGTTTTGTTAGATCTCCACACACCACCCTTGCCTGTCATATTGTCATCTCACACACAATTCACACCAGGTGCTGTCATCTTCTCCCCAGCCCTTCACCGCTGACATGACTGCACATAATACCCAGACAGAAGCACAGTGTTTCCAGATGGAAAGGCTTCTGTGGAGTATCAAAGTAACATCCATCTCTACAAATTGTTTACAAAACATTCTAGCATTGAAAGATACTGAGATTGATGAGAGAATGGCAGAGAGAGGGATCAGCCGCCATGATTAAAGGCAAACAAACCTAAGAAATTGCTTATCTAAATTCTCTGTATGATGAATTAAACCATTAAGTCATACGTTATAAGTACTGAAAAAAAAAAAAAAAACATTCACGGTACCCATTCCTCAATTTTTTTGAGGCAAACTCTAATGGCTCTAGGAAAAGTCAAGCTAACCTACATAAGTTCTTCAGGAACAAGTCTACCGTATGAGCATTTAAACCTTTGTCATGTATTACATCTCTTCCATAAAAGGATCGCCAACAAACTCAAGGAACAGTTGGCATTTTGATACATGATGGATTGATACAAAAAGATTTCCTCTAGCTAAGATCCAGCAATTATTTTCATCTTATGGTGCATGTGTCTGCATCCCTTCAGAACTTTATGAGATACCGGGAGATTTGCCAGTCTCATTTCAGAGGTCACCTTACAGATTCCATGTCTGAATTGATATCAAAACTACCTTTCTGCTCTATAAAAATTCAAACCATTTGGAGCTGCCCACACTGAATCTCAATGACATGTAATTGCGCAGAGCATCCCCTGGAACACAGCAGTAGACCATTATGATGAGTGCAACGAGGAGCATTGCAGAGCTCTCTGTCTCTCTAACAAGCTTTGCCCAAGAGAGTCCGTGCAGACCTGTGCTGAGACATTAGGGCTATACCAGTCTAACACCTACTGTTTAGGGGCTGGGATCTTTCATTACATTTTGCTGCTCACTCAGTACTGTTATCCTGTAATGGGCAAAGTAAAGCAATGATCTTTGCAATACTTTGTTCATGTGCAGTGTAACCTGCCTTGCTTGCTTCAAAGCACAAACTCCCTTTTTTAATTTTTTACAAAATCACCAATAAGTCATAAGGGACTACAGGCCCAGTAAATACAAGTGCCTAAAGCAAAGAGGAGTCCACAGTAGCCAATAATGATCACTTTCTTAATTCAAGTACATGAAACCCTTCAGTCTATCATGAATGCAACTGCCAGACTCACTCACCTAACCAACTGCTCAGTGTCTGCATCCCCCCTCTGCCAATCCCTTGACTGGCTTCCACTCGCCCAAAGGATAAAATTCAAAATATTAACAATCAGTTACAAAGCCATCCACAACTACGCCCCCGGCTATATCTCAAACCTTGTCTCAAAGTATCACCCTAACCGTCGGCTCCGCTCATCCCAAGACCTCCTGCTTTTCAGCTCCGTTGTCAACTCCTCCCATGCTCGCCTCCAGGACTTCTCTAGAGTCTCTCCCATCCTCTGGAATTCTTTACCACAACCTGTCCGTCTGTCACCCACCTTGACTGCCTTTAGGCATTCCCTAAAGACTCATCTCTTCAGGGAAGCCTATCCCACCTCAACCTAACTACTCAACCATCACGTTCTCAAACAATTCATCTCACACAGCTACCTCCTCATGTATCACTTCCCCTTCCCTTTTAGATTGTAAGCCCTCACGGGCAGTGCCCTCCTTACCATCTTGTCTTGATTTGTATTGTGATTGTAATGTCTTCCTTATATTGTAAAGCACTGTGCAAACTGTTGGCGCTATATAAATCCTGTATAATAATAATAATAATAATGAAAGGAAAAAAATGTTAGACTTCTAGGGCAAACAGGCAATTCTATGTGTTGGGGATTATTTTTCTATTATGTACTTGGTAAATACCCCTCTTAACCACTGTGCACTGCCGCTGTAAGTTTTAAAATGATTGAGCAGCTGCCATTTTTTTCTGTTTCTTGTATTAGAATACATGAAATGTCTTTAGTTGAGTTTTGGCATTTGTGCCCTTTTTATGTCGGGCGTCCTATAAATCTTAATGTGCCATTTACATATTCCCTATCTCCCGAGTGCCTTCAATAATTATAGTAGGACTGTACATTAAAGAAGCTTTGCAGCTTACACATATATTTTGATAACCAAGACTTAGCCACTAAAAACAGATTTTAGACCTTTGCTTTCCTATTAGTTCTCCATTTTTTAAGCCTTGAAAATAATTTTGTAAACAAGATACCTGAACACAATCACTATAACAAAATTAGAAAACTTAAATGTATAACAATCAGAGTACATAGAGAGTAAGGTTTTCCAACGATTTAATACAAGCGTTGTACCTCGCTGCAATGTATTGTATCAAAGTACACACAAAAAGAAACCACATTCAAGCCATAAGCAAAGTAAACAATTTTTGACAGAATGGAAATGCTAGAATGTATAAGAGGTGTCAGGCCACCTGCAGTGTACAGGTGAGGAAACTACAAGCTGAAGAAGATAAATGGCTATTAGTGTGAGCCATGCTCTTGTTCTCATGTTTTAGCACACAATCATATGTTCACTATAAAAGGATACAAAATAAAGGAATCAAGTGCAAAGAACTATCAGCATATACTTGTATATACATGGAAAGCACAGAACATTATGGGATAGGATGATGCACAAAAGACCTTTATACCAAATGCGAGAGACACACCACTTTCAGGGTGTTCTGCATGTCATCTATAGTGGGATACTTACAAGATCAACCGTTCTCTGCACAACCTAATGGCTAAAAAGTGAAATTCTTTCTCTGATAAATTCTAATCCAAAGACTATTTTAGTGGGTTCGGAGGCAAATGAAAAGGGGATGTCAGTTGGTCAGTGTTGTGACTAGGCTTAAGTTACTAGGGCAAACATGCCCTGCAACCTAAAACCTCAGATGGCTTAATTTATTACAATCTAATTTTACAATCTCTGTGCAATAATCCTTAAAATTTACCAACAGCTACGAAGTGTGAAGGCCTACCTAAACTATTCAAATCAGTTTTCAACAATCAGGTAGGCCCTTGGACTACATAGTTGTTGGTATATCAAAAGGAGATTGAATAGATTGTAACACACGTGACCAGCCAACAGCAGGGACTTTGATGAGAAAAACAAATCAATAACAGTTGGGATTCAAGCCTGAAATACAGCAATCACAGCATTATTAGGTACTTGACAAAGTGAACCTTTGCTTGTTCCTTTGCGGCTTCATTCGGGCCTCAGCTGCAACGCAAAATACCTAGCACTTGCCGTTATGGGTGAAAATATAACTCACTCCCTCTCTCCTATATGACAACACTAGATGCCTCATGATTGGCACAGTGATGTCACTTGTGCCTAGGGGAAGAGTCCAAAGGCCTTTTTTAAGCTTCAACGCATCTGTTAGACACTTACATATGGCTTTCCCTGGTCACAGTGGCTAAAGGTGGAGGTGCAGCAGCAAGGAAAGGGGAGTATGTCCTGCTAGAGACGGGGAGAGTTAAGTGACCCTATTACTTTGCCATGCATGGCCAAAGGAGAGAGTCATTGTAAAATAAATGAAGCAAATACATGTTATTCTATTTTTGTGATAAAAAAAATAACTATGTTATTACTATAATAACTAAATTTTAAGTGTTGATATGATTCGTATCTGCATCAATTTAAGTCTCATATCAGAACTAATATTTGCGAATGCCAGTAAAAGGCTCCCTCAACCAGCTCTTGCCATAGCTTACATTCAACAGTATATATTACCAGAAATTACTCAGGTTTTGTCCAAACAAATTAAAGTTGTAGGTGCTGCGATTTATCATCTTTTCCTTAACTGTATGTGTTCATAGCTTTCTGATGTGAGAAAAGAAAGGTGCTAAAAGGAAGCCGGGAAACAAACAGAATGTCTCATCTCTCTGTTCCAGATCTCCCCACAGTTGGAAACAAGCCTGCTGGAAGCCTTGAGCCCAACATGGCTTTGAACTTGTTTTTACTAGACTCCTTTTGGGTTTGCATTTTAGAACATGCTAATGAATACATGCTATCCTGTAGGTTTTTTTTTTCTTTTTTAAATGCATCTGTAAATCAATAGAAAAAGACCACTTTGGCATCATTTAATCTGCTGGGTACACATTACTGCAAAGCAGCAAGTTTAATCTTAGCAGATATTGGGTGGAAAAAAGGGATTATAAATATATAAAGAGTGGCACTGAACCCAAAACGAGAAGATATGCTCAAAATACGAATTGAGCCTAGGCTTTACCTTGAAACATTTATGTTTTGTCTTAAATTCCTTCCTCAAATTGCCTCTGTCTGCCTTTCTGTCTTGGGAGACTTGGAGTGAGATTTATTGATGTCACTACTGTGCTTCTTAATGTCCTCCTTGCTGGAGGCTTGGCCAGAAGTAAGCAAAGCCCTGCCTCTACCAAGATGGCCACCTTCCCAGAGTGTTCAGAACAAGACAAGGTAAATTAGTAATAGAAGAAAGATGAGCTGCAGGGAGAGCCCTCTACCTGCCTTTATTAGAACAGCTTCCAGGGTTCAGTTCCTCTTCTACATTAGTTTCAATATTTAAAACATCATTTGAATATTTTCATTGTTTTGAATGACACAGTATATAATAGCATAAGATGTTTAGAAAACAGCAAATGTTGGACTACAACCACTAGCCAAGCTGACAGTGACAGAGCTGGGTATAGGTATCTGGAGCCCTCACAGGTCCTTCTTGCTGCTAAATGTACCATGTGAGTCAATTTCCATATATGGCAGAAAAAGAAGTCTTGTAAATGCAAAGCACTAGACACAAAGGAGACCAACAATGAAGGTTAAAGTCAGCCTATACTTGAAAAGTGAAGAATTGTCTCCAAGAATTATGGTCTCGGATTCCTCCTGAAAATTAGCATCACATCACATGTGACCATGCCTGTTCCTTAGCCTAATAGCTGCATATCTGCAGTGTGAGAAAACCTAGAGCAAGGGTAGCTAATTGTGGCCTTCCAGCTGTGGTGAAGCTACAAATCTCATCATGCATCTGCCTCTGGAAGTCATGCCTGTGGCTGTCAGAGTCTTGCATTGCCTAATGGGATTTACAGGTTCACCACAGCTAGAGGGCTGACATTTGGGCACCCCTGGCCTAGAGCATATGCCACCTACTTCTGTCTCTGACAACTGCTATTCTCATGAGATCTGGAGATGTCACTACTGTACTATTCATTGTTCTTCTTAAGGTCTGTTGGAGAGAAACGCCTGAGGACCTGCAGAGCAAGCACCTCATGCTTCATTAATTCTGGGTATTTGTGATTTTTCCACCTCTCATTACTCAGTCTTCAGGTCTGACCTCAGGAAGCAATGCCTTACTCCTCAACCAAGAAGGCCACCTCCACAGAGAGATAGCATGGAACAAGACATAATCTTTACAATATTGCTACTTAACACACACTTCCAAATCTAAAATCCTGTGTTTAATCCTCCACATAATGTTTATGGTCAATGTAACCCACACTCAAATCAATATGCTTGAAACGAATATGAGTAGCAGGAACAAATTAAGCTCTATTTATCCCTTAAACTCGCAATGAACTAATAGCTTCAACAGCATTAGCAAATGGTTGATGAAATTATCAGAGCAAAATGGTATAAACAATTTTAAGTCAATTTAGGAGTGGAGGTGAACATAGAAATAAAAAAAATCCCAGAAGGCAATCAAGTAAATCAGGTAATTATATCCTGGAAGGGCAGATTACATCATGGAAATTAAGCTGACTGCGGCTCATACCTCAGAGGAAAGCAAAGCTTTCACACATCAATTACACGTTATCATCCAGTGTATACATTATATTTACTGATAAGCAAAACACTTTCTAAAGTCTCCCTAGAAATAAACACAACATCAATCTAGCATGAACAATTTAGTGTACTTTGCGATTTATTCAATTTGAGCCTGTGCGTGTATCTGATAAAACACATGCTATTAGGGTAAAACATAGGGGCATATTTATTAAGTGGCATGTGATCGGTTTGTCACTAAATTTCATATTCATTAACCGTTAGGTTGTTTGCCCGAAGTTTTCCACATGCACATTAGCTGGATTCAATATTATTCAATGCACATCTAAAATTTTCAGCTCTTCAATGACAATTCGGGGTCTTCTATTAAACATTGGTTTACCCACTCGCTACAATGGTCCCCTACATCCGAAAAATGCACTTATCTGCTTTTCTTTCAAGAGGGAAGGGTGCCGATTTTGTTCAGGCACTTTACAGGTTTAGCACCTAATTTCTGGACCGAGATGCTGGTCAGAGATGACACAATCATGTAAATCCTGGAGTCTGTGCAAATCTTCCATTTGTTGGCTCCTTCCTCTGCTGCAGCTTGGAGGATTGATTGAATGGATTATACATGAAATACTTCTCCTTCCCCTTCCTCTGTTGTGAGAGAAAGGGGAGGGTCCCCAAATGTAAAAAGTACTACTGTTTACATTTGTGACTGATGTGATTGGCCATCAGAGTGATTACAAGGCACAGAATTGCTCCGAGCAGCTCTGTGTCTTTTGCCTATGCTCTTCTCAGACTAATGACAGCTAGTCAAGCACCATTAGTCAAGCACCAACATAAAAAGAAACATGTTTATAAACAAACTCAGAATAACCACTCCCCCCTAATGGCCGTTAATGTGCAATGGCCAGTAGGAAGGTGATTAACGAGCAGTAAATAAGCTCACTGGACATATGTAGCTGCATACACAGTGGAGCAATGAATTCTCAAATTTTAAAGTACATTTTGATTTCAGCATCTCAGCTCACCCTGCTCTCCCCTCCCTACTGTGACTTGCCAGACTCATATTCTCTAAAATAAAAACAGAGCAGGTGCACAAGAAGAGGGGAAAGAGCAGAGTGCTGAGACCTGGACTTTAATGCTCCCCTTGAGGCAGAATTTCTGCATCTACAGCAATGTTGATCAACTTACTTGATGTAGTGGGCCTCAATAGCACCAAATGGCCACATATAAAATTGAGTAACTGTAATGAGACACAAAACTGTCAAGAGACTGCAGACTTGGCAGAGGAGATGGTCAGAGACTGCAAATCAGATATGTTGAAGACTGGGGGCATGCTTTAGGAGACTGCTAGAGATCACTACAATTGCAAAATGCTTGCACATTTGTGCTCCCTACAGCCCCCTTAAAAAATTGCTTGTGCAGCATTTGATATTTCTCTCAGCATTGTACAAGATCAGAGGGGGAAAAAAACACATAAAAAGAGAAAAGTGATAGGCATCCCAGGAAAAAGTAACAATTTTGTGAAAGCAATAAACCAAAATCATTTACCTAATAGAAACCAGTCTAACGACTATTTTTCTTTATTGGCTTAAGCACCAAAACACAAACTGCTATCTCCAGGGGCCACACAAAGTGCCAGAGGGCCTTATGTGGTCAGGCACGAGTATCATAGATAAGAGAGAGGGTTTGTTAAAGCTTATATGTAGATATCACATAAGTTGGAGTCTAGGACAATGTCTTGCTCATGTATCTCTTCACAGATAAAAATATCAGGTATTAACATTTAACCACATGTAGAATACACTTACTTACATTATATGATGTGTATAGAACTAGGATCTGTATTCCTGGGGGAAGGAGGGGGGTGGGTCATATTATTAAACCTTGCTCTGCTGATGGAATTGCCAGTCCCTAATACGATCTGATAAATGCATAAAATATTACAATATCTTCTAACGAAGGATTCAGTTCTGGTTCTTTGTTTAGCTGCAGCATGAGAACGTCGACAAGAAACAGCCAAGAAAAAAAACAGTGCTAGTAATTTACAGTGAAATAATCTTTACAAAATTAAACAGCTTGTAAGTGTGCACTATAAAACCAGGTCAAAATGACAAACACCCAGAGTTCATTTAATTCAGAAAAAATAAATGGTAGAAGGTCTTTAAAGACAATAATTACTGACTCCGAGCACAGAATGCAGCTTTTAATTCTCGTACTTTTACAGATAGACTATATGTAATAATGATACATTTATCCTCTCAGCCCCTGATTAAGATTCCTCTGTGGAGTTATAGGAGGGAGGCAGAAGATACTCCATCATAAGACTCCATTCAATTCTCAGAGAGCTTCTCTTCCCATTGTATGTTAGCATAAAGAAGACATCTCCCAGCCACTAACTCACAACCCTGTTCCCTTCTGACAATCCAGTAGAGAAGATCACATTTACATTTCAGAAATCATCGGTACATCACCCCAGAGACACCCGGTACTCCATATGTTTTCAGTGACAGTTGAAAAAACTGCTTTCAGAGTTAGGTATTTGATTAGTAAGGTCAGGTCATCAGAAACACAACACTGAAGTGTAGGCAGAACATATATTTTCCGGACTTTCTGATGGCTAAACTCATAATACTGGCCCTTGTAACTTTCCCTCAATATTTATTTCCCCCTAAACCATGAAGCACATACTAACATGCTTGTATACTACCTCTGGTTATATATCTTTCTGCAATATCTCTCCATGGTTAACACCTGTGCTCAAAAGCTAGTGGCAAGAAACGTCAAGCCATTGTGATTGAAAATGCCTTTAAAGGAGAACTATGGGGTCAGTGTTTTCCCCCATAGTTCTCCTTAGGGTAACGGGAGGACACAAACTAGCGTCCTCCCGTTACCCTAAGCTCAGTATACCGAGACGCCGCAGAGGATCCCGACGTCGAGATCCGCCCAGCTGCGTGAGTGACAGCTGGCTCTGCCTATCTAGAGGCAGAGCCAGCTGTACCCGCCCCCTCCACCGTCCGTTCCGCCAGTCAGCGCTGGCAGATCGGAGCGGGGAGAGGGGAATCCAGCCCCTCCCCCTGTGACGGCAGAGAGCCGTGACCGGATCGAGAGGTGAGCGACCCCGGTATGTGTTCGTTCACCTCCCGATCTACTGAGCCGACCTGTGACAGTCTCATTGTCACAGGTCGGCTAGAACTATGAGGTGAGTGGAAATCACTCATCTCATAGTTCTCCTTTAATTGTGAAGTCCTATACCTATCAGTGTTGGAAATTAGTAGCGCAAGATTACTAGAATGGCAAAACTCCAGGGTGTCAGAAATCCAGCTTGTAATGATTATAGGTATGAAAGCCCAGAATAAATAGTATTAGGCCCTGGAATAAAAATAGATGCTTCCAGGTGCGTTTGGCGTTCATTTTAAAAGGCACCTGGAAGAATGTAATGCTTTTCCATAGTTAAATCCACACAGAGATGTTTAGCAGAATCTAGATACATTCAGTCCAGCTTAGTTTAGACAAATATGAATTTTCTGCATCCTGGGACCTGGTTTCACCCAGCTAAACCCATGTAAATGTGTGTTAGAAAATCTAAACCTAGCACCATCCAAACAAAGAGAAAAGTGATCTGGGAGGCATAAAAGTTGTTTATTCTTCCCAGATAACTTATAAGGCCTGGTTCACACCTAGACAACATCATCTTTATGTGTTTGTACGCGCGTGTGCAGCGTGTGGTTATTTGCGCGTTTTGCACATTTTTACGCGTGTGAAAACGCGCAGACATGAAGACCCACGTTTTGACGGGCAGCTTAAGAAACATTGCGGTCAATAGAGGAACATGCGTAAAAGCGCATGAAAATGTGCAACATGCTTCTGCCGCGCATTTTTTGGCGTTTCCCTTGAAGTCTAATGAGCTTGAAACTGCCAAAAGAAGCTCATGTACCTTTTCATGCATTTGGTGTTTTGCTGCTAAGGTGTGAACGGGGGCCATTGAAAATTATTGGATTTCTTGTGTTGGACGTTTAAAAGCGCTTTTCCTACTGCTCAAAAACACCTAGGTGTGAACCAGGCCTTAGGCCTGTGTGCATGGGGCCTTACAAGTATACACTAGTAAAAGTCTGAATTGCACACAGACAAAAAAAAGTGGTAGTTTCAACTTAGAATTTTCATTTGTAAAATGTATATGGTAATAAATAGTCTGAAATTATCTATATTAGAAGATGTAAATGATAATATACCACTTATGCCAATCAGTGTGCTACACACAAACTATCTATACTAGTCTAACTATGCCTTTCACTAAAATATTTAAGGTAAAAGTACAAGTTGTTATACATTTTGAATCCAGTGTAATGAATATTACACATACTTAACAGAAACATAGAAGAGTGACAACAGAAAAAAGACCAAGTGGTCCATCGAGTATATGCTCCTTTTTTATTGTCTGAGGATAAACCTTTGTTCACACCAAGCATGTTTACATTTATCTACAGTTATTGACTGGCTACCTCTGCTGGAAGTCTGTTCCAAGTATTCACAATTATTTCTGTCAAATATTATGCTGCTAGTTTCTGGTCAAGATGCTGTGTTTTTCAGTGCCACCATCTCTAGCGCAGTTATATTAGCATTTAAGAGTCTTGTGTTCCAAAGTGAAAAATGTACCATAACTTACTTTTTGCCCTGACCATATTTCAATAGTACATTCACTACTCACTACCTGATTATTAAGTTTGTTCTCTAATGACAGCTTTGTCTCGTCTTTCAAGCTGACAAAAAATAGATATGCAGATGAGCTTGGTACAAGATGTTAAATGTGTTCTCTATTTACTGCTTCGGTGATTTGAAATATTTAACTTGAGCAAAATACATGCCTTTGTTACACATATATTAAAAACAGCCCCATAGCTCTTGATAAAGAATTAGTGTTAGCAATCAGGTAACATGAAAACAAACACGACAATACATTTTTAGTACAGGAAAGTGAAAACAAGATCAGCCAGTCCAGCTGGAGTCAAACTCCAGCCAAAAATGAGAAACTGTCTTTTGCAAGGTTGCAATTATACATGCACATTGACATTAGGCTCTGGTTATATAAATAAATTACTTGGTGATCCAGCCATTCCCCCCGAATATGCCCTTAATTACTGTGCCAATCCAACAATGCTATTCAGCCGCTAGTTAAGTGGCTGATCCGCTAGTGTTCTCGGTACCCAGACGTTATGTCCAGTGTGCATGCACCGTAATCCTTAACTGAGCTCCGGCATTGATCAGTCTCATCAAGTGAACATGCGATGTTACTCTACCGAACACTGGCAATGCTGTCCAATACAGTGTGTACGCACTGATACTACTCAGTTTTATCCAGTGCACATGCATTGTAACTCTACAGAGACTTGCTACCACTGTCTTATCTTGTGCGCATGGGCTGGTACTGCTTATTCTCACTCAGTGAACATGTGCTGTATCCAATGTGCATGTGCTGTAACTGTACAGAGACCTGACATGGCCGTTTCATTAATTGTGCATGTGCTGGCACTGCTTAGTCGCATCAGGTGCGCATGTGCTGTATTTGTACTAAGCGTCGGTGCCACTGTCTAATCTAGTGCACAAGACAATATTATTTGATGAGCTCCGACATTGCTCAGTCACCTACAGCTTCTTCTCTCCTCCCACCTGGCAGTGACAGAAAAAGTCATGAATTCCACACCCACCCGCCGCACAGTGCTGTATGCACTCTTAAGTCGTACCTACTGCAGGCAGCAGGAAAGCAATCCCTAACATTTTCTCTGCCCCTTTCTCACTCACTCAGACTGTACACTATAACAAAGTGAGCAACCGCCCGAGGGGTCGGCCATAATCTACTATCATTCCTGAAGAATTGTGCAGGCCTCATGTAATAACATCATTGTGTATGGGTAAGTAGACAATCTACAGGACAATCTTATTCTCCCACTTTCAATGCTTACTCTAAACACATACATACAATGCTAGCACTTTTCACATATCTTTGAATGCAACCAATTAGCAGTGCCAGCTGACCTTTCAAACACGGAGGAAGTAGTTTGGAATAAATGGATTTTGAGTGCAAATGCGCATTAATGTTTATCTATAAATATATACACACACACATTTCATTCTAAATTAAAAAGGCATATTGCATTTTGAGCAAATAATCTGTACTGTTTCTTTCATCAATGCAATACATTTCAGAGTCTGTATTATAATATTTCTTATTAGCGGCACGCCAAAATTTAATTTTGAGACCGTAATGGAAAATGTCAAAAATGTGAGGCCGAAACTGAAAATAATTTTTTTACTAACCTTTTTTTTCTTATTTATTTTTTTCCAACCTGTTTAATTTTTTAAATATTTCCTTTATTTTTAATACAGACCTCTGATATTTGCCTTTAAAATAGAAAAAAAAAAGAGATTGTGGACACAAGAGTCCTCAATTTCTTTTTCTGCAGCCCTAGCACTAAATGAACAGGAAGCCTCTATACATTCATAAATTATGGATATGGTAGGAGTTACCATGTACACAATCATTAATGAATAGGTAGTGATGTAGCTCACTTACCATTCATAACTGGTACATAGTAACTCATATGTCGAGTTATTTTCAAACATTCAGCGATCACTGAATTTTTGTATACTGCTCTCCATCCTGGCTCGCTGTCACAGGAGGGTGAGGGGGGGTGTGTGGGGTGTGTGGGGAGGAGAGCTCGGTCTCATTTGACAGCTGACTCCTCCCCCTCACCGCCGGCTCAGTCTCCAGGTACAGCTGCCCAAAGTGCCATTTTCGGCAGATAATTTTAAACGGACAAAATTTCGGTGCATCCCTAATTTTTTTTTTTTACAAGTACCGTATATACTCGAGTATAAGCCGAGATTTTCAGCCCATTTTTTTGGGTGAAAAGTGCCCCCCTCGGCTTATACTCGATTTCTTTTAAATAAATATTAATGTAATTTTATTGGTATCTATCTACCAGTAGCTTCCTCATTTCCCACCCTCGGCTTATATTCGGGTCAATACTTTTTCCCAGTTTTTTTTGCTAAAATTAGGTACCTCGGCTTATATTCGGGACGGCTTATACTCGAGTATATACGGTAGTCCTTGAGCACCCATCCAGTGACTGTGCCTAGCACAATTTTTTGAAGTAGGTCTACGAAAAACAGACTTAGATGTAGAATGATGTCATCAGTCTGCAACAAGCCATGGGGCTGATCTGTGTTTGTGGATTCTTACAATGGCTGGTCACAGTGTTACAGGCAGCAGGGGGCAAAGTTGTGCGAGTGTGATGGATTTTCACAAACTGATAGCAATCACCAAGGGGTTGGGGTAGCCATGATCCATGTGAGAAGTATATAGAAAGCCCAGACCATAGAGGCTAGGGCGCATGACCACTGATTTAAATGACCGCGTCATGTCTGGCTCACCATCTTAATCCAAAAAGTAATGGCTGACAATAATGCTTAAACAAGATGGGTACCAGTCAGATTTGCAAGGAGAATGAAAGATGAAAAGATTGTCAAACATAATATGGTGATTTATTTGGGAGCTAATACAAGTACATGTTACTCTTACAAATGATCATTTATACAGTTAAAGCAGGCCTAGTAATTGCAGGTCTACCTGCTTCTCATGCTGCCTATGGTCAAAAAGAAACTGTAAATTGTAGTGATTTCACTTCCTGGTCTGACATATCAACCAATTCCCAATAATTCTAAGCCTAGCATTGTAGTTGAAGGACTGGAGATGCAAGAGGCAGAGGCGCTGATTGGCTAACTCTGACTTAGCAGCCAGTCAGTGCCAATGCCATTAGATTTCTGGCCTTTGAACTGCAGTGCAGACTCCCAGCAGAAGACTACACTAAATCACAAGCGTCTTTTTTGCTTTTGCCAATTGTAGGCAGCAAAGAGGGCAGGCAAACATATCCATTTTTGAATTTAGGTCCACTTTAACATGTTAAAAAATTACTGATGTTACTTCTGCCCTAAGTTAAATCGCTTCCATATCTTTACATCATAGTCCACAGTTTTTGGCTATGAATCCCTGTAGGCCTAAACAGAATCGCTAGCAGGGATGCATAAGCAAAGGCATTGTAATGAGTCATTAACACAAAGCTGATCATGTAAAACATTTTTGCACAATTCCCATTTGATTTTTTGGTAATAGCTCATCTGCAAATATTTTGATTATATGACTCTACATGGTTTCACTGTTAAATACAGTACACAGGTTATAAATTGCTACACAAGGGCTCTCCTCTTTTGCTATGTGCTACGTTTCTGTTCATCAGATGCCAGTGTTGCCAGGAAATGGTTCTTGAGCCAATTAACAGCTATACAGTTTCAGTGAAATTCTATAACCGGTTCTGGCACAGCTGTCAATGTCAGCCAAGATAGAGGATCAAATAAGCCCACAAGTGTGTATAATCTGTAGTTGCAAAGCAGTTCATGTGACATGTGACTTTTGTGGCTAACCTCACTAGATGCTATCAGTCGATTCCAGTAAAGTATAATCAGGTGTGAGGTTTCCACGAGCGATGTGCGTGACAGCAATAACTTTTTCAAACCATCGGACATTCATCTTACAGAAGCTACCATTTCACTTGCTTTTTTTTCCACTGCTGCTAACAGCATGAAAACAACCATGAGCTCAATCCTTACTGGGTCACTGATGCAGCTTTTCCCACAAGCTGCAAAGATAGCTGCTACTAACTGCTTCTCATAGGTGTGCAACTCTGCATGCAATCAGTGATTATACACAGAGTTCCAAAAAATCTCTGTAGCAGCAGTCTGAATAATTCTGTGCCGCTTATACTGTGTAGCTACCATCCTTCTCATACATGCTACAAATCCATTCAGCCTGCTGTGTGTTACTGTGTCCCATATGAATTTATAAAGTATGAGCCAAGTCTGCAATTCATTAATGCAAATAATTTTCTTGGCTCTGCCAAACAAAACTCTGTAGACAAGGTGTGTTTGAATCCCTCACTGGGTTCACCTTGTCCCACAGCTGTCATTGAGTGGATGGAGCGTATACAAAGTGTTGTGATGAAAAAATTCAGATTGCTTAGGGTTGGCTTCATAGATGACATGGTACTAGGGCTCACCAACTGAGTTGAATAATAATTGCCATTCTTTTGGTACAAATATGTTGAAAAAAAACAATGTGGTGATAACATCTAGCTAATTATATTTTCTTAAATAAAATCTTTTTGTTGATTTGATTAGAAAATGAACAACATTCTTGCTGCTTAGAATGACAGCAAACCAAAACATGGGGTGCAAACAGAAAATGGAACAAGGGCTATGATTTTGCCATAGTTCTCTTTAGGGTTCTCTTTAGGGTCGCAGGAGGACATATATGACCCAAAACCAATCGCTACATGCTGACAGCACAGAGCAGCGCTGCACCTGTTAGCGAGGCAGATCCAGCTGTGCCCAGCCCCTGCCCCGGCAATCCCTCCAGTCAGCGCTGGAATAAAGGAGAGAGGAGGGTGATGGACAGGAACTGAGCAATCGGCAATATGTGATAGCTCAGTTCTTTATCAACATAGCTGACGTGGGACAGTTTCAGTGTCACACATCGGCTCTATTATGGGGATAAGTGCATTTCACTCTCCCATAATTCTCCTTTAAAATGTTAGAAACAGTCTGAAAAGTGGCATATGCCTATGGTATGTCATAAGAAGACATACAGCTATATTCATGGTTTTGGGCGACAAAAGTTATCCAAAGAAAAAGATACAAGAAATAAAGTCTGGAATTTCTAGCAAGTAAAGAACTGCGTTATTCTCCCCCAGGTCATACTACCATTTTGCTATAATTCTTTAAAGCCCATATGCACCTTTGCTGACGTATTTAAAAAAAAACCAAACATGCCAGCAATGTACACCAAGTGTACATGAAGCAGGCATTTGCAGTTGCTGTATACGAACACAAAAACTTACATTTTTGTTAGCTTTCCTCTTCTATTTTCTCATGGAAATGGCTGCAATTGTGCTTTGCAAGTAATGTGTGTATAGTACAAGTGAGGTCTCCTGTGCGAATTGTAGCCTCCGTTTCCTGTTCTTAGCTCATAGAAGCAGTGGAATTAATCATAAAAACTGCGATGAACTAAAAAAAAAAAATTTAAGGCTTTTTTGTACCTTATGAAAGCTCACATGAAATTCTGAAAAGTATAACTGCAATCCAATAGTTTACACTCAGTGACTACAGACAACAAAAAGGAGAAATACAACCTATACTGTAACCTTATGGAAAAACACCCAAATAATGATTATTCTCAGAGTGCACTACCATTTATCTGTATAATCTGCACCCAGAGCACAGAAAAGAACAAAGGGTGCAGGATGGCCATATACCGTGCCTCTAAATTCCATATGGTCATGCAGATATATTATCTTCTGATAATAGCTAGAATCTCTACACCTGACAGGATTAGCAAGCTGTATTCAGGTACATTCAAAAAGATAGACATCTTTAACACTACAATTTGTATAGGATAGGAGTAGACAGATTGCTTCTTCTTCCAACCATCTCCAGATCTTCCAATATAGAGGCCAAGTGAGCAAGTAAAAGACCACAAAACATGAATAAAAAGTGTTAAGCATAAAACAGATCAGGTTGTTCTCAGACAATATGATGAAAAAAAGGCCATGTATTCACCCAATCGACGTTCCAGGCTGAAAGATATCTGCCTGTATATCACATTTTCAGGATGAAAAATGCAGTCATATGGGAAACACTAGCATATCTTTCCAATATGGTCACTCAAATTCTCGATGTAGATTTGGTCATGGCAGTCACATGTATGGGTAACTATCTCCTCTGTGATAGTTATAACCACTGGATGAAAAGACAAAAGTGGCTGAGCCAGTTTTTGCATTTTATGGATGTCTTTAGTGGTCATTTCGACTGAGAGATACAAATTGTAAAAAATTGCCACTCTGCTAAACAGTAGACTGGCTAAGTAAAACCAAAGCAAAGATCAAATAAAAATGTGGAAAATATTTGTTTGCTAATAAAACTGTCAATATTATTAAGTAGCTAGCACACACATATTGCTGGGTGGCAAATCCACATATTATAAAACATAAATCTTACTGACAGTTTTATACCTTGCAATACAACACTTTGATATCCCTTATTAGCTACATAGTTAAATGGCTGTACACACATTAGAGAAATACTGGCCCCCTCAACACACATTCCTCCAAAGACATCAAGGCAACATTTAGACTTTTTAAATGGTCTATAAGATGCGGTAGTGGTGCTGGGATTCCACTTGTCTGAGCTAATGATGCCTGGAGCTCTGTAATGTCACCCAGCAGGAACAGAGAGAGGAGACATGGAGGAGCAGTTTCAGTTTTGTAGATGAGATTTTGCAGAAGGAAGACATGTTGACAGATATTCCGCTTGTTGGAGGATGCAGCAACACTGGAATTTTATAGTAAGTCGGCTGGAGTTACATCATATAAATAGCTCCCGAACCTCAGTATCAGAACATGAATTTATCAGCACCATAGAAAACCTAAAATCGCAGGCAATAGATGGGTTTTGCCCTTGTCAGGCAGTATATGCTTAACAAATTATAACAGAAAAATGTTGTAATTGGATATCTTTGCAGAGCTTCTACTTTTTTCTGCTGGGTGGAAGTTGATGCATTTTAAAACCTGACCTGGTATCCTACAGGACTATATGGACAAAAAACAGAGAACCAATGAGTATGCCGATTCCCTGTATACATTTATAGGCCCAAATTTTAGTCTTGCAGTGAACTTTTACCAATGGCAATACATGTGCATATTTCTGATTGGAAGGAAACAACTGATTTCTATCTGATGTTTCTAAAGGTCACCTTACTTGTGTCAATCTGACCATACAATGTTTGTACAAAAACTATGTATTAGGAGGACCTACCTAATCTAACCAATCAGGCAGACACTTGTACGACATAAGTATTGGTCGAAACTTGATCAGCGGGTGGCTCAGCCAGCCCCAATGGGTTCGACAAAAGTTGATTTTTGAGCCAACATTTGTCAAAGGATCTGGGTGGAAAATTGTCAGCCAAACATTGCCTGCAGCTAATCATCTGCAGTCGTTGTTTAGGTAATCTGACAGCTGTGGTTGCCTGCTGTCAAATTACAAAAGCCAACAAGGGAGATTTCTCCATCCACACTCTTTAGTATGGATGAGGGAGTCAAGTGATGATGTCCACAGGGTTGGACCCCTTTTGTCTTCAGAACTGCCTTAATTCTTTGCGGCATAGATTCAACAAGGTATTGGAAACATTCGTCAGATATTTTGGTCCATATTGACATGATAGCATCACGAGTCCAAAGTGTGTCAAGAAAATATCCCCCACACCAATACACCACCACCAGTCTGAACCGTTGATACAAGGCAGGATGGATCCATGCTTTCATTTTGTTTACTCCAAATACCCTACCCTCTGAATGTCACAGCTGAAATTGAGACTCGTCAGATCAGGCAACGGTTTTTTCCAATCTTCTACTGTCCAATTTTGGTGAGCCTGTGCGAATTGTAGCCTCCGTTTCCTGTTCTGTGCTCATAGAAGTGGCACCTGGTGTGGTCTTCTGCTGCTGTAGCCCATCTGCTTCAAGGTTCAACGTGTTGTGCGTTCAGAGATGGTTATCTGCATGCCTTGGCTGTAATGAGTGGTGTTTTGAGTTACTGTTGTCTTTCTATCATCTCAAACCAGTCTGCACATTCTCCTGTGACATCAACAAGGCATTTTCGTCCACACGACTGCCGCTCACTGGATATTTTATTTTTTTCGGACCATTCTCTGCAAACCCGGTTGTGCATGAAAATCCCTAGTAGATGAGCAGTTTTTGAAATACTCAGACCAGCCCGTCTGGCACCAACAACCACTCCACATTCAAAGTCACTTAAATCCCCTTTCTTCCCCATTCTGATGCTTGGTTGGAACTTCAGCAAGTCGTCTTCAACACGTCTAGATGCCTAAATGCATTAAGTTGCTGCTGTGTGCTGCAATTCAACAGGTGTACCTAAATAAGTGGCCAGTGAGTGTACTTTCAGCAAAATGCAGTATAAACTACTCCCTGTTTTTCCCTAACTCCAATATATTCCCTATTCACACCAGGCATTACAATAACACAAGTTAAAATTGTGTATTCAACTGTCATAACCCCTTTCTACGCCAAAGTAAAAGCGCAACGTATAGCTGACATCCCTGTTGGTAAAATTTTGAATGCCAACAAATGCACCATTGTCCCCTACCTTCACACCGCCCATCTCTGACACGTTTCACCCTTACAGGCTTAGTATAAGGATGAAACACGTGAGCGGTGGGTAGTTTGGACGACAATGTGTTTGTTGCCATTCAATAAGGTTTTATCAGCGATGATGTCAGCTGTGTATGGTGCTTCTACTTTGGAGTATGGAGGCTCACGAGCGTGGATGGGTGTATAGCGTGCACCAACAATACCTCATGTGTGGCGTGGTGATTTATTTTCTTCTATTGTCATAACCCCTTCACTAAACACTACAAATATTTTCAAGCAAGCTTAAGGCTACATCCACACACCGAGGTAGTGTTTTCCGCATGGAAATTTTCGTGAAACGAAACTGCGCAAATGTTAACATACACGCGGATTCCGCACGTTTGCAGCTATTACTATAGCCGAAACATGCGGAATCTGCCCATAAAATCGAGCTTGGACTATTTTGCGGCGCTGCAATAGTCTGAACAATGCACATTGCAATGCATTACTTTTTATGTTTAGCACAATTCCGCACATATTTGTGCGGGAGAATACGCAAAGAAAACCGCTCATGTGTGAATGGAGCCAAAGGAGCCCCCATGCAGGTTCTACATTTACTACTCTTTGGTGAGGAAGGGGCGTATTTTGGAGATGTTACGAAAGTGAAGGTGGCAGGATTTGGATAGCGATTGGATGTGGGGAAGAAAGGTGAGGTCCGAGTCAAGGATGACACCTAGGACCTTGGTATGAGGGGAGGTTTGGATAGATGTGTTATCAATCTCAACTGAAATTGCGTTCACATTATATTTTGCTTTATAAAAAGAGTGGTGGTTCTTTCTTCAAAATAGCAGCTTACTCATTTAAACACTAATGCCACTGCTATCATAACATGAAAAACCTATGTATGAATAAAAACATTTTATTTGTAATATATGAATTTTACTGCATGTATGGATATCATTTTCAACACTGTTTAAAAAAAAAAGTATTACATTTTTAAATGCCTTCATAGCTATCGGAAGTCAAATACTGCTTGCATGTGAGAATTGGATCCTACCCGACTAACAGAAAAGATATTTACAATGGTTTTCCCTTCCAAGGACAACTTGTCTGTACAGTGAGTAAAAACAGGTGTTTGTGCCAAGATGCATAGATGTTCTTGCTAATATCTTTAGCAGCGAGTGTGTTACAGTAATAACTTTACGGTTGGCCTTTTCACCACTTGCTGTAGACAGCCTGGATATTCTCAATCTCTTAACCTTTAGATACCACAGGATCACTTCAACAATTTAGGTCTACTTCACCAATTGTTTTCTAGGTGTCCTGTTGAAAAAATACATGTTCACAACGCTGTGTGAACAAGCTATTAGGGTTAGTTCACACCATAAGCAGTGCGTTCCGCTCCGATTCTGGCTGGAAAGCACTGCCTCGCATTGCGGCCCTCTCACTTTTTTGCCGGGTTGGAGGGGGCATGGCGGGCCATTGAAGTGAATGGCACCGTAGCCACGCCCTCCGGTGGCAATGCTATCGCCCGCACGGGATCGCAAGGCACATTGTGCCTGCAGTGCGGTGCGATCAAAATGCTGCAAGTAGTATTTTGATCGCACCGGAGGGCACAATGTACCTTGCAATCCCATGCGGACGATTGCATTGCGGCTAGAGGGCGTGGCTACGGTGCTATTCACTTCAAGGGCAGATTACTAGCTTTTCTTTTATTTCCTGATTTCTAGCACAAGTGACTAGACATGTGACCATGCACATCATCTCAGGGGAGGAAAATGCCTTTCCTTAAATCTCGTGAGATTACAGATGAGATTTCCCAGTAATGCTCTGCTGATGACAAGGAAATCCCAGTGTGCATTGCTTTTGGCAAACTGAAGTCGTTTTGCCCTTTTAAAGCAGGAAGTGAATGCTCTGCTAGTGTATTTCAGAATCACAGCATTTTACAGCTGACATGTCTATGGTATTATTAATCATTACACACAGAGGGATGCATTGGTAGAATTTGATTTTTGAGTGTAAATGTCTGCTTTAAGTGCTGCCTATGTAGGTGCACAATTAGAGCCATCAATTTTTTGTTTTTTTTACCTTGGGTCACATTTTTGTGTTTCAACCAAGTTCTCAGATCTCTGCAGTTACATAGCCTTATATACATACTAAATTATACTGTATACACATTCTGTCAGATGACATGTTTGCTTCCCTATGTTTTATTCTCTGAAGATCAGTGTTCGAAAGAAATGTGCTAAGATTATGAAACAAAAGGCAGTTTGCCCCCCCAATAAACTTTTTGCCTTCTCTGTCACAGACTGTGGCTGTTTCACAAATCCAGGCCTTCACATAAATTACATCAAGTCCTGATTAGAGGATGTGAACTGGGGGGCTTGGATTATCGCTCTATGTGGAATACCTGCATGCACTTTGACCTTACATCTCATGTGTTTTGCTATAAGAAAATTGGTTGTGATCTTTTCTGTACCATACACTGTCAAGCTGTTATACAAAAGCATCAGTGTTGCTCACAGTGAGCCATTGTGGCTAAGTGTATGAGCAGCTTCAGTTATAAAGCCATTATGACTACCTGTGCATATGATAATTCTTCTAACATTTAATGTGAAAGGATAGATTTCTATGAGCCAAACACTGAATGCCGATAAAATGGGTTACCATTATATATTACAAGTACTGAATGCTACATACTGAAAAAAATGATGCTCTAAAACAGAAAAACACAATTGTTAGCTGTCCATTAACATGAAGTAAATACATCTGCTAATATGTGGTATACAACGTAATAGGACCTTCAGTACAATAGAGAGCTGTAAGGGCACTCTTGAAATACCATAGTGACTACAAAGGATACAGTACGTATACAGAATAGAGGATATTATTTTGCTAGCCTTCCCATTTAACAAAACAAAGACTCACAGAGAAGAACCAAATCTAATGATACAAACAAAATAGGAGATGCTGATTCCCGCCACTTCATTGCAACCTCATTGAGTTTATATAGGCAAGTGGGGCTGCACATTTCACAAAGACAATAGCAGCTTTCAGCCTACAGCCTTTAATAGAGACCCAGAGAAGGACGCCAGCTCCCTCACAGAGGTAGATAATTGAGGGGTTAATTACACAGGCAATAAAATAGGGTTTATGATTTACGATGCACAGCCAGTCTCAATATTCTGGCCATAAATAAAAGGCTGCAGATAAGGAGAGCTGCAGGCAAGGCAGGGCCCAGTATCTTTAATGGGCAGTTATACGACCCACTGTGCGTACACGGGCAGTAAATCAGCAGAAACATCTTTTATGGAGTCCTGGCTTTTATGATGTCATTAACTTTCCTCCTTATACTTTAGGGCTAATGAAATAAAGTCATGAGGAGGGATCAAAGGATGAGCCTGCGCCTTTGGGTTCCTTGTTTTATTCTTTGTTACAGCTGAAGGGGAGGGTTATGCGTTGGAGACCTGTTCAGGCAACAACTACTTTGTGAGGAAAAATATTACTGTGTCCTTGTCAAAAGTAAAGAATTGCTTTACAATTATAAGCCACTGGCACTAATATGATTAATAGAGATATGTGAGAAAAATATACTGGAAATTGTTCATATTCTTTTATTCATTATGTAAAAACACGACTACATCTCATATTTAACCTGTTCTGCTCCATGAAAATAACAAACCAGCAATTTCTGTAGCTCCCAGAAGCTCATTTATCTCTATGGAGGCATCTCACCATCATTATAGCCACACATGATTTGTATGGACCATTACAGTTTGGTAATAATAAAGTAATGAAGAAGATCAGTGCCCATTTGCGGTTATAATCTTGTTTCTACTGAGTACCCATATGTCAGTATGGACCGGCTAAAAGTGGCCATAAATGGACTGATTATTGACCAAAACTAGGGTCCTGCAATGTCCCCGACATCTGCCCAGGATGTTTGATGCAGTTATAAAAGATGCAGATAGTATGCTTCAATAAAGAACTTATACTACATTTTCTACTGTCCCCAAACCATTCAGATGTTTATTGCAGATGCTACGCTTGTTAATGTGAAACATTTGGTCATCCCTATAACATCCATATGTGTTGCAGATTGAGATGCCAACATCCCATTCCCCTGTCAATAGTGATTCTGATTTGCAAAAAAAGCAGTTGAATAAAGGTTGGCAATAGAGCTGCAGCTAACGATTATTTTCAAAATCGATTAGTTAGCCGATTATTAAGTTCGATTAATCGGTTAATCGGATAAACAATAAAAAAAATGGCTCCAGTGATGGACTACTAGTTTGTATTGAGATTGTAGTCCATCACAGGAGCAGGCTTGGAGCGGTGGAAAAAAAATAGTGTGGTGTGCAATATAGTGAAAAGGAAATGTCTTTTCATAGAAGGGGACCAGAGCAGTGAAAATCTTCTTAGCGTCTTGAGACTTTAATATTTTTGCCCCCTTATGACAGTTGTGTATGTTTAGATCAACCACTTCTACAAAACATTCTTAGCGTTGTAACACAATTTGGTTTGTGAACATTGTGTGCTTAATAGTACTGTACTACATCAGACATGCAACTGATGATAATTGATAACTGTGATTGATGAGTGCCAAAAAAGAGATAAAGAAGGTCAAGAATGGAAACGGTGACATTAATTACTCTAGCAAATAAACAGGGCAGTTTGTAGTCAAAACATTGGCAAACGTCAATGTACTGATGACTTTATTGACTACATATTGGACAGCAACATTAATGAATTCAGTTGGGTTGGGTGACAATTTCTTCATGTAAATGTATAAATCGAACTGTTAAAAACAAAACTTAAAAAATATACCGGAAGCTTTAGCTAGCAACTAATATTTTGGAATTTATGGTTTCAGGAAACCCTAAAAGCATAGGCACCTGCAATAAGCAAATGCAGAGTATTGAAACAATTGTCACTAAGGAATTCCCCCAGTGCATCCCAAAATGCAATGTGGGGATTGAACAAATTATCCAGAGCCTAATTGCACAGCATTGTAGATGATGAGTTTGGGTTTTTCTCTGTGATGACAATACTAAAAACTGGAAGTTTCCCAGCAAAGATGATTTAGGTAAGTAGTAAGACATCCGGAGGTGCTTCGTATTTATTTGTAAACGTATTTCTAAAAGTTTTAGACAGTGATGGGTTTGTTTTTAAGAGATCGAAGCTCTGTTCCATACTTGCCCTTTCTGATTTTAATCCTATTCATTTACCATCAGAAGAGATAGGCTAGCAAAACAACAAAACAGTATTCAGCCTTCTGTGGGGAGATATAATGGCGGTGGAATCAAAGAGCCTTGGTTAAATTAAGTCTTCTGGACTAAATTACCCAGCCTACACCATAGTAGGCTCAATCACTGGAAAATTATTTAGCAACAGCTAACCAAGGGCCACGGCCTTTCTTCTGATCACATGACTGATGTGTTGCCATCCCTGCTGCAGTTAACAGTAATTCTTATCTGTTGCCAGCAGCAACAGCCAGGGTCACAGAATGAGATCCAGCAGCGGGTCTTCTTGCTGATGCAAGCCCTCACACAAGGCCAGACAAATAGGCTTTTCAGCTGGACAGGTCTCATGGGGAGGTTTTGACATAAAGAGCCCTTTAGAAAGGCCGGAATTGTCAGACGTTTGATGGGCTCATGCTGGGCCATTAGCTTCTGTTACTAATTTGCGGTGGATGTAAGAGGCTGAGCTGCATGAACACCTGCAAGAGGCTTTGCTGAGCATTGTGGGAATGACTGATTTTCCAGAAGAGAGGAGCCACAAAGGGCCCAGACAGCTATTGTCCATTTATTTACAAAGCCCTGAGGTTTCCACCTAAAAAATACAATTTGTGACATTTCATTTAAGGCAAAAAAAAAAGGGTGAGTCCACGCATACATTAGAAGTTCTATCTGCACATTCTCTGACCTTTAAAGTGCTCACGTTCTTTTTTTATAAGACTATAAGATAATTCCAATAGCTATATGGGTTTTTATGTAATCCTTTGTATGTACACATATACATGTACAGGCTACGGGTGTTCATACAAGGCCTCATTTGGTTTTCTTAAAGCAATACCACATATTTAGTTATTGCTTTTGATAACAGGAATTACTGTGCATTCCTTACAAGCATGTGCAAGCACTATAAGTTCTGAGTATCTCAGTATAGCATGAAGTGATTTACTAGATAATCTCTATCCAGTATGTGGACATTTCCTTTTCTCCACAGACAAAAGGCAACAGTCCCTTCAGTGCTTGTGCAGTACAACTGAAATGAAACTTGCCATGAAACATGCAGACTACTATTACTGTCCTTTGAAGATGTTAGTTGCCTAGATTGACCATCCTACCACAGTACTTTGAGCCACTCAAAAAGCACAAGTATATAGGCTTGTTTAGGGTCACTTTACCTTTTGTATGCATACTGACACATTATGGAACACTTATCCTTTAGTATGCCTTCGTCCAGCAATGCAACGTCCGCTCCTCCCTTTATTGTTCCATTACCACTACTATCATCTTCTGCATGCACATATACACTATCTGAGCATCTGGCTAATTTCTTGGGATCTTACAGATCCTGGGAATGAGCTACGGGCGTACACCACACTACACATGAGCTGCAGACAGCGAGCGCAACATAAAATAATAGTAAACACAAGAAGATGTTTTTTTGAAGATGTTTTCACTTGGAATGTGTCTTCTTTCAAACAAAACTCTACCTCCTACATTTTTTTCTTTAATTTATAGATTTACGCTCTGCTTTAAAGTGCACCTGTGCATTGACTATGGATATTTAAGAATTTAAAAATTAAAAGCAATAAAAGAGCTTTAAAACAAACCATCCCTGACCTCTCTGGCGACATGCACTGTGAAGTAATTCTCAAACATCACAAAAAGGATTCTACAGTAGGTTTCTAAAAAACCTAAAGTGGAAGTACAACCTCATATCCTTTACAGCCAAGGAAATTGCCATATTAGCCTCTATTTGGATTGCAGTTGCCATGGTGCTGCACGTCATCAGCTAGGACACCAGCCTTTTAAGGGCTTGAATGTTCAATTGAGAGCTGAAATAAGCACACAGACAACCTTGACAGTTGGCATGCCTAAAAAGCAACTGTGTTGGGAGACATAAAATTAATGGGTAAAGTTGCTCTTTAAAAATACCTACTGTGTGTTTACATTAGAAGACTGTCAGGCAAGATTCTGGTGTAATAGGAAGTAAGAGGAAAATAGCTGAGAGTTCAGTGCCTCAGTTGTGAACTTTGAAGATTTTTCCACAATGCCTATAGATACAGAGATAAATCAGGGCTCCACAGTACTTTTATTTCTTGTTCGTAATATCTAAACACTTAAGTGTACATAGTCTGGGCACTGGCTCACATTAAAGCCCTTAATTAAAATCATAACATATAATAAACCAGCATTTTCAGAAGAAGGACAGCAATGGCAGTCCCATAGTTTTTGAATGACAGATGTTGCTTGAGTCAAGTAGAAAAACTGCAGAAGGAATTAGGAGGTCTGGTAGAAGGATGGAGAAATATGTCCCTCTGTGTACAATCATGTTTCATGTCATTTCTGGGAGAAGTTGCTGACAATCAGTCCTTAACAAAAAACAGACGCAAGATCCCGAGCTGTCCACAAGAAAAAAAGTGATCGCATAAAACCCAATCTTACTTTTTATTACCCCTGGACAGGAATAACCACAATAGTTTTGTAATAGTAAAGTAAAGGGAAAAAAATATTTGAAGTTAACCTGTGCTGACAGAAATATGAAGACTCTCCGAAGGCTGGCTGCCAGGCTGATTGATTTAACAGTTACTTACAGGGAAGTATGTAGATCAGGAGATCCACTGCTGTATGCTTGGTCTTGGGTTAGATTCAAAAGCAAGACAACAAGCATCTTCAAAATAAAATTTAAAAAAACAACCTATATATTTATATATATGTTTCCTTTAGGTTGCACATTCACAGTGTGATTTTTCAACGAATGGTCAGCATTCAAGCATTGTAGGCAATGCCAATCAAGCATAAACTTGCCCGTAAAACTAATGATCCTCTGAGAAAAGGAAAACTCTTTCTGTGCAGACGCTCGACTGTATTAAACAATTAACTCTGATTGTAAAGTATTGGTCATTTGGGGCAAACGAAGTATCACTGATTATAGGATAATGTGATAATTTAAAGAATAGGCAAATATGAGATCTTCCGTCATATCACCTAAAAAACCTGCTCATATATGTCCAGCAATGGACTGTTACAGAACTGAATGACAGTGCATGCAATCAGCTATTCCTCTAAACTTGTAAATGGCAATCTTGTGAACCTTGATATTATCCTATGCCAATAATCTCTTGTTCCAGGGAAAGATTGACTCATGTGGATTATCAGAATTCCTATGCTCTCAGATTGCCAGCATGCCCTCCTTTTTCTCTAGCCTTCATTAGCTCTTTCAGACTTTAATGTTTGAAGCCAGCAAATGAAATAATGGAGAGAATATGTCTTCATTTCCCCAGGACCTATTATATGATGTCTGTCTGGCTCCATCCCAAAGGTTTCAAAATTCTCTCAAGGCCCAGATCTATCTCCTCTGTCTGTCGGGACAGACCTGTTTTCATTTATCATTAGCAAACACTGCTCATTTATTGGAAACAGTAATATTGACTGTAGGTCTACACTGGTGTCGCTTCAGATAGGAGACTCCTTTGTACTTCGATTAAAAAAAACCCAATAGGCAAGGAAAAGACTTAGCCATGCAGTTTATAGAGACCACAAGATAGCTGATATTCCTCCCAAAAGGCCCATATTTAGATGTTCTCTATATGCAACTTTTAGTAATGTTTTCATTGGGAGCTTGCATTTGGCTTTTTATTACAGTCAATTAAAACAAGTATACATGTTTTTTTTGTTTAATACAGTCACAACAAAAGCAGTTCTGCAAGATTGGCCTTCAAAGTCTGCATCTGCTGTTGGAAACAGACTGTAAGGTAAAGTTTATATAAATACTATCCAGTCATTCTATCAAACCTAGGAAATCCTAAGCAGGCTGGTAAAGACATGCTAGTTGTACAGTCACAGCATGGCATATGAAAGTACCTGTTTACCAAAGAAAGTAAATTAATTGTCACAAGTCTGTTTAACCCAACAAATGTGCAAAATAAAATGCATGAGACCAGAAACAATCAGATCTCTGTAGCATATGTTGGGAAACTTCCACAGTGCCCAAATAACATACATCAAGTATGATCAGTATCGGTTACTGGACTAATTATAGTTTCATAAACATTCATGAATATTTACATTTGCCTACCAACATCTGCTTACAAAATAACATATATAAGCCCATTTAAAAAAGCAGCATTAGGTTTCAATGTAAAATGTGCAGTAACCCTTTGCAACCAGCTTTCCATTTGCCATATTGAGATCAGTAAAAAGATTGGTTCTGGTTAAATGCTATTGCTTATGGGTGAATTGTTTGTATGCAGACTTAAAGCACAACTTCAGGTAAATATTTTGTATTTTTATAAAAGTTTTGAGAAAAATATGCCCATCTGCTGAACATGCTAATTACCTGGATGTCTCTGGCTGCAATAATTTAAAGTGCACTTCCACCTTTGCAGCCATAACACATTTTATCTGTGTTACATGCTCTCATTTACATAGCATAATTTAAAAAAAAAACAAAAAAAAAAACTACTGCTTACATATTACTAGTTTTCTCTAATCTGAATTTTCCTCTGGAATGAAAGGGGGCTGGGGAGATACCCATAATTAAACCCATCTGTACTGCGCTGGCAGATCTAGAATTTAACATTTTCATAACAAAGCGTTAAAGATTAAGAATCATTGAAAGGAAGTTCAGTGTGTCTCTAGATTATGGGGACAGTCAGAGTTTCCGATCACTTTTAAATTGTAGAAAAAGCTTGTAGTTTTGTCCAAATGCTTGCTCAACAGAGACATCTAAAAGGTATTCCATTATTCCATAATAAAAAAAAACAGTTTTCCACTATGAATGGACGCTGTCCCTTTTTTCTTTTTTTCTGCTTACATAACAAACATATATTAGAGGTTTCTCAAATTTAAATGCAAAAACAGAAATACACTTTAAATGACTAACTTTAAGAAGTATGCAGTATGTTGCAAGTCAGTGGCCAGAAAATACTGAAGACATTGGATCCACTTGACAGCCAACAAGAAGCATTTTTAGAAAGAGGAGTTTGTAATAGCATCTTACATATTTCTCCATGTGACACCAGAATAAACAAGGGGAACCGGTGTCTCTGGAGCAGGAAACCCCAACAGACTAAGGTTCAAAACACTTCCCATTCTAGTTAAATGTGTTTTTGTTGCTGTGCGCCCATTGAATAGATTTCCTATTGCTTCCTGCTCCTGTGACACCCAGTGGGACACTGGAAGTCTTCACAATGCAGACAGATATATACAATATCATTATAATGGAAGGTATAATCTATTCCCACACTATTACATAAAAAAAGTTGTATCTGTGTTTGGGCTTTAATACTGGTTCAGGCAACAAACAATGTTTAACCACTTGCTGTTTGGAGCAATTTCTTCCTCTTTGCACACACATGATAAAATCTGAGTTTTTGGCTAGAAATCAGCCTGGGACCCTCAAACAATGATATATTTTCTGAAAGCAGAGGCCCTGTAGAATGAAAAAATGCTAGTTACAATTTTTTATGTTGCACGGTTTTTATGCAAATGTTAATCAAACCAGTAGTTTTAGGATAAAATACACTAAAATGAAATTTAGTGCACAGAAACTTAATATAATACCCAATTTTTTTGGTAAAATATAAAAGACGAGGTCACGTCAGGTAAATAGATACCAAACATGTCAAGCCTTAAAATTGGGTTTGCCTATGAAACCACAAAAAACTACAATACCTAAAATGTTTCATAGGCGACGCTTTAAAATCTTTACTGGTCATCAGTTTAGTGTAAGCAGTGATTAAAGGAGAACTATGGGGTCAGTGTTTTTCCCCATAGTTCTCCTTGGGGTAACGGGAGGACACAAACTAGCGTCCTCCCGTCACCCTAAGCTCAGTATACCGCGAGCTACAGCTCGCGGTATACTGAGACGCCGCACCTGGAGCGGATCCCGACTTAGATGACGGGATCCGCCCAGCTGCGTGAGTGACAGCTGGCTCTGCCTATCTAGAGGCAGAGCCAGCTGTACCCGCCCCCTCCCCCGTCCGTTCCGCCAGTCAGCGCTGGCAGATCGGAGCGGGGAGAGGGGAATCCAGCCCCTCCCCCTGTCACGGCAGAGAGCCGTGACAGGATCGAGAGGTGAGGGAACCCGGTATGTTTTCCCTCACCTCCCGATCTACTGAGTCTCATTGTCACAGGTCGGCTTAGAACTATGACGTGAGTGGAAATCACTCATGTCATAGTTCTCCTTTAATGGCTCTATAATTATTGCTCACACTCAGACAATCACAACGATTTGTAACATGTGTGGTGCAATTTTCGTTTTTGCGCGTTGGCGCACCCGACGCATGTTTGCGTTGTATGTGCGTGCATGTGAATACAACAGTTCCCACTATCCCAACAATACATTTAAAAAACCCAATCGCCGTGTGTGTGTGTGTATGGGGGAGGGGAGAAGACACTCTTACTTTTTATGCGAGATCGCGGGCCTGTCAGGTGTTGTTCCCCCTCGATCGTTGGCGGGCAGCGGCACGTCAGGGAACTCAGAGCGGGGGGAGAAGAGGCGTGTCTTCTGGTGCACGGCATGCGGGGAGGAGCGTGTGCCGGGCCATGAGCAGGGTACACTAATCGATAGCCAACTAATCGATGATGGAAAACGTTGACAACGTTTTCCAACGTCGATTTTAATTGACTACATTGATTAGTTGTTGCAGCTCTAAAAAAAATTACTGCAAGGGATAGCTCCGGATTGAAGGTGCGCCATTGCAGCAAAAGCTGCATTTTTTTTCTTAATTGGTACATATCCTGAGCTAGGTTTTTTTTTTTTTTTTTAACTAGACTTCTGCTTTAAATGAAGGTTTCACAATTGCAAAATTTAATAAAGGAAGACCTGCATAATTATTTAATAAAATGCGCATAGGGCTGCAATATAACAATTTTTAACTACATCAAGCACACGAATTTGAGAAATACTTGGAATAGCTACAGATTTTTCTCTTCTACGCTGTTAGGGAAGAAATCTTTTACAGACATGTAATTGCCAGACACATGCATATTAACAGAGACTGCCTGCAGGAGAATTTCTGTCACTGTGCAGCATGAATAAATATTTCAGGGATTAAAATGGATGCCTTGCAATTGCACGGATTTCATATGCCCTAGACCCAAGAGGAAGTATTTTAGACTGGCCTGCGAGCTAAACTGAGAATCATCCTTTAAAACTTTAATTGGGAGACTGACACTATATAATCTGTACATTACTGCCTTTGGCTGTTATTAAATATGTATACTAGGTCCAGCACATATTTTGTAGATCAGGTTGGGCCTGTTTAAAAAAAAAAAGGAACAAAATGGTCCACACTATATGCCAGGAAACAAACAGTTTATTTTTTTTCTCACAAAGGTTCTCTCAGAAGAATGAACTGCAACATGAGCAAATGTAGAGCTACCTAAAAACTTTATGCTGTGGTCTGAAGAAGCAGGACAGTGAGTTGGACATTCATCCGTCTCCAGAGGTCATAAAAAAAAAAAAGAACAGTTTCCTACTACAGATTTTCTCTTAAGCAAACACTGCCATAAAATTATACGGTATTCCAAATCTAAGTCTTCATTTTTAGTTGAACAATAGGAAAACAATTTTTATACCTAAAGGAATTATTGAAATACAATCTGATATCAACGTGTATGTATTTTGTGAACAAATATTCTTTGTGGAAGGAGAGATTGTTGACGATAATGGAAAGATCTATGCAAAGCACTGCCTAATGGCCATAGCTAGCCGAAAAGTCACAATATTAGATTGCAAAGTATGAGCAAAATGTCATTTTAAATCTGTCACACTGAATCATTGATGTTGACAGCAGATGAGCACTAATCTCACCTCTCCATTTAAACGTTAGATTGAAAAAATTAGTCTTAAAGGGAATTAGACACCATATTTAAGCTATGATTTAAGTTGATCAAATGAGAACAGGCAGACGAACTGATCTCTGCACACTGGGATCACCCAACAATAGGCAGGATAGGGTCTTACCCGGAGAGTCCCTGTGTGTTCTTTAGTCATACATGCTAGAGCATCTAGCAGGGCATATGAACAATCCAGGTTAGAGGATTGCTTCTACTTTACATGGACATCCATCTAATGAATGAATAAAAATCTACCTAAAATTCCCATGTAGTTGTATTAAAAATATCTGAAATCAGATTAAGCAATCTGTGGTGAAACTACAATCCTTATCATGCCTCTGTAAATCATGTCTGTCAGAGTCTTGCAATGCCCCATGGGATTTTTTAGTTTCAACAGCTAGAGTGCCAAGGTTGCCTGCTCCTCTTTGAAACTATCCTCCATGTTTATTTTACAACTGATAAAGCTATTTTTACAATAATAATGGCATAACGCAATAGATGGCACAAGGAGTTATGCTTACTCTGCAAATAACAGGCATGATGGACTTTTGACTAGTCGACAGTAATATAAAACAACAAAACAGAGCACTCTACACTTTATCTACTTACATAAAATACTGCAGCTAGATTTAGAATGTTAAAAGTCTGTTCAGTTTCACAGCCAAACTCTTAAAGCATATGCATGCCAGCTTTTGTTAATAATAATAAAATACTTTTTTCTTCTGTAAGAAAGATACCACAATGATAACACAGGAAATATCTCACCCTGGAAATGAGCATTATTCTTTTGACACCTATCCCTTTTCTAAAGGTTACAGATAAAGGTGGCTGCTTTTGCGTTTAGTCTTCTCAGAACAAGAAACATTTGTGTGTGCCTATCTGATTTTATCTGAATGCATGGTGGCCGACAGATAACCAAGTGATTTCCGTCTCAGTCAGCCAAAGCTTTTCCGCTACACAGCATGGGGAAACCACAGCGAGAAACCTGGGCCCCTCTGCCTTCCCACACAGCCCTGAGCTTCACTAAATAAGGCGATGGGAGCTTGCTTTCAGGCCAGATGACTCAATCTGCTTCAAGCCTGAGGCTGGCCACAAACTAGTAAGGGAGTCTGACCACAGATGACAAAATGATAGCAGCAATAGCCTTGCTAGGCTTGTATTTTCACATGTTTAGTCTGTTATCTTTCAATTTGCAGTGGAGAGGGAGCTGGGGCCTTGGGTTTAATTCCTGCAAGCTAAGCCTAAACCCACCGCACAAGGACAGACCCTGCTGAACAGCTCTAGCAGTGAATGCTGACATGAATGATGTCTAATTCTCCTGCCAGTATGTGTGGCCCCAACATCTCAGATGGGAAATTGTTTCATCCTTCAAAGAGGGTTGTTTGTGTGGTCCAAAGACACCAGATGAATAGCTATGTGCATGTGCCAATATGTCAGAAATTGTATCCTTTTGCTTTCTCTAGTATAAATACCAGACTTGCTCTTTAGCATTTGTTTGCTCTTAGTATGTGTCTTCTCTCACTTGGAAAATAAAACAAATAAAAATAATATAAAAAGAAAAATAAATATTACATTTAAAAACTGTAAACATTTAGACATTGAATGTGTGACTGGCTAGTTTCCTGGTGCTTTCTCCTTATGGAGAAAATTGAAGTCCTGTTCACATCCATTATAGGGACATAGAAAAGAAAAAAAGGATGCATCAGGAAAATAGTGTAGAGCATACCACTTTATTAATAATGTGCAATATATTGCACTGATGGTTAAAAAGTAGGGTTCAGAGTTTATCTGTGTCTGAGAGGCCAGTGGCAGCTTGCGGCTGGTGGCCCAGCAGCTGGAGATGGGTTACTATGACACAAAATGTTCCTGCCTTCACTCCAGTCAGTGGCCTCACCTAGTTGCTGCACATCTCAAAGGTTTGGTGCTAAGGAGTTTTTCATGGATCCTCCTCTTCAACAGGCAACCCAAATAAGCTCTGAGCCATATTTTTATCATTTCCTGTAGAAACATAAAGGCAGGTGGGTGGAAGCACACTGCACAGCATGGGGCCGCGTACCCAACACTCCTGGAAGTGTGGGATGCTGAAAAATCTTCAGCTGGTGGAGCTCTAAAACAAAACAAGCATCAGAGGCTTTGGTGGCAGAACAGGTGAATATTAACTCTCTTCTTTGCTCACATTGTTAATAGGAAAACTTATATTAAAGCTGCACACCTGAAACCTAATTTTTGCATATTATACCCCCATGTCATTTTCCTGCCACATGACATTGGGTAAGTAAGCAGTCTCAGATCTGTCTCCTGGGGAAGCCAGGGGCTGTATGACTAGCCCTGCACAAGGTTCATCTTTCAGAAATCAACCCTGGCATATAATTTCAGGGGACTTTGTTACCTGCTTTACAGCATCAGGCTTATTTTGTTCCCTTTATACGGTTCACATGCATTCATCCATGAAATAAATTTGAAATCTGTTTACCATTAGCAACTGATCCAATTTTATTCTAATTTTCCTTTCTTCAATTATTTTGAATCAACTAGGGATGCACCAATACCGGTTTTTCGGTATCTAGTACGAATTCTGATATTTTTTTTCCGGTACTCACTGATACCAAATACTGATGCCGGCATACCAAGGTACCATAGGTCCGTATTATCAGGAATCCGGAAATACTCGCCCAAATACTCGGTATTAGTGCATCCCTAGAATCAGCCCCAAACGCTCACCTGGTAGGTTTAATCTTGCTCATCCTACTGATTTGACAACTTGTACTGAACCAGTATCAGCACTATATACATTCATACAGAGTTGGCAAATCCAGAAATTCTAACCAACATGTAAGAACTTGTCTTCAATTACTCTGCTTGAGAAAAAGAAACATCAACCCCTCCTCGCTGTTTATTCACACATCAGGAATATGGCACTTTCCAACAACTTGTTACAATGCTTGTGAAGCCTCAGATACATTGCGTTTTTTTCTCCCAGTTGGCAGTTTTCATGTCACCAGGTTAAGCCTCCCAACTGATAATGAGATGTAAAAAAATTGATCATAGCTGCAAGTTGTGATCCACAAAACTGTGTTCAGCAAAGCTTTCCATACTAACTAGAGAGATAAGCAGTGCATTAATCTGTATGCCATATTCCAAAGTGCACAACATACTTTAAAGGAGCAGAATACTCAGGAGAAACATACGCTATTGAAAAAATATGGTTTATTTTCAAATCATCTAGGTGTCCATTTATGTGCTTATACTATGAATATACTTACTCAGAAAATGTAACCGTTTCTTAAAGTGTTTTTAGAAACAAAACTTTTTTAGTTGTTAAAAAAGAGGGGGATTTCAGGCCCTGTCATGTTATTATTGCTATGTACCTGTTAGGGTGACTCATCCTCTCCATTTAACCTGGTGACCAGTCACTAGGACAGAAAGTGATAAATAAAAAAGTAATACAAGTTGTCACAACAGAAATAGATGGGAATATTTCCAAAGGAAACACTTGTTCTGGTGACAACTGAAGCTCAGTTTAATTTGCATCTGACCAAACTTTAAGGATAAATATTTAGGGAGCTTAGCAAAGCTGATTTAAAATATAGCTGTTATCGGGGATAGGCAGATGTACCATTTGCTACCTAGAAACCACACAACAGCCAACTGTCCATTTTAAGCCTATCATGGTGATTAACATGAAACAATAGGATATACAACACTGCTACATGAGTGTCAAATAGCTCATTCTCTGCACAGATATACATTGCTATTAATATTCTGAATGTTAGCTGCAAATACTTCTCTATTATCTTGGATTTGCTTATTGCTTAATACAAAAAAGGAAAATGAAAAAAGTTCAGTAACAGTGGGTTATCTTGGACCTGCCAAACTACAATTAACCTGACTGAGCACTCCAGAAGGAGAGCAATCACATCATACACTATGCAAGGAACTTTTTTTCTTTTTGTCGAGCTAAGCTTGAGTAAAAATCCTGCCACGTACATCAATGTGTCAGAGTGAAATCCAGTTATCTCTCTAGCCTGTATCCCAGCTCAGATCATAACCTCTCCTCCCTCCCCTTCGAGCATCTGCACAGAAGCCAAATCCCCCTGTACTCAATTTTCACATCTCCGTAGACAAGTGGCGGATTATTTACGGCTGTTTATTCCTCTCCCTCCACAATGTGAAGATCCGGTAAGCGTGCTTATCCCATGTGACAGTGCTTCAAAGAGACAGCTTAGAGCATTTATTCTTTAAGGTATTTGTAACACACGAAGGAAATGGGATCCAACTGGATATAATTTTCTTTGTGGCTTTAGCCTCTGATCACAGGAGATACACATGTCACAGTAGTCTTACTCAGAGTTGAGATGATTTAAAAGGGTAGCAAGGCAAGATACCCTTTCTAGGATGTTTACACAGAGTCCAAAAGCCTACCTGGTATCTAAATACCCATTTCACATTTGGCCAGGTTTAGTTAATCTTGCTCGAAAGTAGAGACAGCAACAACAGGATTCCTTCCAACAAAGTTTATAGAAATACCACAAATAGTACAATTGCTATATCATAGCCAAGAAAGAAACATCTCCTTATGAATAAAATGAAATCAATAGCCAAATCCCCCTGAATACATGAATATTGATATGATAGTTAGATAGAACTGTTGTTTAAATTTCATCAGGGCACCACAATTCTTGCTTGTCAAGAAAATCTAGCTGTAAGCATTAAACCGTGGTCTTTAAACAAGCTGCCATTGCCATACATGCTCCAAATGAACAAGCATGCATGTGTGTATTGGTTGAAACAAATCCAATCACTTTGATGCACATAGAAACAATGAGAAGACAGAGGGGTTCGATTATAAGCTGAAAGGACTTTGAAACATTATAGTGATAATGAAATGGCAGCAAAACTGTCATTGCCAATTAACTGTTTCATTTAAAAGAACTGATAAATACATTTCCCCCACTTATGCAAAGAGGTCTTAGGGCTAGTTCACACCAGAAACTGCATCACAAATGCGTGCATCTGTGCAGTTGCATTGCGATCCTTTTTGACGCGTTTGTGATGCTTTTTTTTATACTAAAAATGCAATTTCATTCCACTATAATTGAATGCTAATTGCATTTAAGCATATACTGAGTGTAGATGATCTTACTTTGGGGAAATTACCACCACCATGTCAACAGCAATAAATTAATTAGGACAGTGCACAAGATACACCAGCATGCCTTTTACATGGAAAGGGGGAGTGCAGGTTAGGGGGTGGGAGGGGGTGATTTTTGCAAACAGGAGGACAGTGTTTATCAAACATGTGAGGAGTGGAGATGGGGGTGGCTGATTATTCTGCATACTCTTTAGTACATGAGTGGTATACAACTATCTAGATGGGCTGTATATAAAACATCAAAGTTGCTGAGAAAGAGAACCACATTTTTATTTATACCCTGTTCGGACCAGAAAAATCAGGGTATAATTTTGCAGTTATCTCCCTCCACTTTCCCATCTTCTGCTGATTGGTTTTCTAGTCAGGATGCTTAGGATCATAGAGGAGTGGACACTCCTCCTCATATTTTATGAAGATGTCAGCATCCACATCGGCCATGGCTCCAATATCTCTTCTACCTACAAAGAGGAAGTCCTGGATGATGGTAAAATCAATCTTTTTTGGGATGCGTTCCGTTGCGTTTTCATGCGTTTGCATAAATTTTTGATGCGTTCTGGTGCGATCCGATGCAGCTAAATAGGACTAGCAGTATTTTTTCTTACTGCATCGGAACAGACTGCAATGGTGTGAATAGAGCATTAGAAAGCCCATAGAAAAGCATTGTGATGTATTCTGGCTGCAGCAGCCAAACTGAACGGACTGCATCACAACTGCATATGGTGTGAACTGGCCCTGAACTGGCCCTTAATTTTCCCACTTCAACAGTTTTCTTTACTATTGAAAAAAACAAAAAAACTAAGCTGGTTCAGTTTACTGATAAGTTCCTGCCTCTTAAAGTCCAATTCAATTTTTTTTTTTAATCGGGGGAAATTTCCACTAGGTATTTATGTGTCTGTGACCTCACTGGGTAGATTTTCCGTAATTTCCTGTGCGTGTGACACTAAAACAAGTGAGGTGGTGTCTCCAAGACAGGAAGGCAAATAGATCAATAAAATAATTGTTAGCAATTTTGGTCCTGACAGGAAGTGATGGGAAATCTGCCGACAGCGACAAGATCTCAATTCCCCTACCTACTCTCTTAAAACTGCTAATCACGTGGCATGCTGGGTCCCAGGTCTACTGTGGTGTGGAAAGGTCCAGTCTACAGTTCCTAGGTCACTTCCTGGATACAGGGAATTCTCCACACTGTCAGTAGAGTCCATCCCAAAGTCCTCACTGGAATCTTTTCCTTTTCTTGATGCCTAAAAAAGGTGGCTCAGGATCTGACAGATGATTCAAGTGAGTTTTTTTGGGTTCTAAATGCTTTAAAAAAAAAAAAGTCTACAGATTGGGTGGGTGAGGGCAGAAATATGATTTTTTCATAGACATGTACCTAAAGTTTATTTACCTTATAGTTACTGCTAGAATGTAGTATAGAATATAAACAGGTATTTAACCACATTAGCGTCATAAGAATATAGAAATAGAAGCTACTAATGTGTGTTAAAAAGCTGTAAAGGGGGAAAAAAAGCTTTAAAAAATATTGCTATATCATAACCTGATGTTTAAAGAACAATGCTGGAACTACTGCTGGAATTTAAAGGGTTAGTAAAGCATTGCAGTTTTAAAGCATCAGAATTTTGAAGCCCTTTCTTTTCATTAAAGAAATGAAAAACATGTGACCATTAAAATGACTACAAACAACAGATAGATGTGCAGGATTCATTATGCTGTTCTGCCTCTTTTTCTCTCCTTCTCTTTTGTTCCCTCAGATCTCCCTTCCTCTTCAAGGTTTTGCCATACGAAAAGCCCTGTACCACTGATGAGCAGTGAGGGATACAGGTTTGCTTTGAAACTCTCATGTATAAGCAGAGGAACAATTGCCAAGGAAGAATCTTTTCTTCCACATCACACTGCTTGATCTATCTCCGAGTTTCAGCTTCTCATTAGTCCCCGATTTGGGGCCTTTCGCTATACTAAAGCCTATCAGATGTCAAGCCCACTGCCAGCCATGTGAAAATCAGGCCAACGGCGGATCCTGCTGTAAAAAGCGAGAAAGAATGAAAGGCTCCTACTGACTAAGGATAATAAAAGCACTTGTAAGAAAACAATATTCATCACAACAAGAGACGTGAAGGTATAAAATGGCAAAAAAAAAATATTTTTCTCAGTGGGGACCAAATATTTCTAATCCAAAATAACATTTATGGTTGCTGCTGAGGTAAATGGAGAAGGCTGTGCTAAAAATACTCTTATCTATGTGGCCCAGCATGAAATTTCAACATCCTGAATTTCCCCTAGTAACCTTCTGCTCGCTGCACGCTGTGCTGCCTGTGGAATATAACCTTACTTTTTGGCACCAGGAAGCTGATGCTGGTAGTCTTTGGCACAAGCTTTTTGTCTCCAAAACCAAGTTAAAAAAAAAGAAAAAAAGACCCTCCTCCATTAACCTTAAAGTGGTCCTGTCACAGTCACATACAGTGACTACAAGGTCAATTGTATACGAAAGTATACCTGCTATAAGAAGAGGCAATATACTTACCTTTATGGCAGCCCGTGTTTTAAAACACAGTCGCTTTCCTGCTCCCCAACTGCTTCTCAGGGTGTGGAATACCTTTACCTCTGCCACACACAGGGTGGTTTCTTCCCCCAGCTTGCATGGCACTACAGGATGTAAGCGCCAATAGTTGGGACCACAACATGGGGCGGGGGAAACATGGTGGAAAATTTGAAGTGGTCAGGGAGCAGCAAACCTGCAGTGTTTCGCGACACAGGCCAATGTGTGTTAAGTATATTTATGCTTATTTTAGCAGGTATGCGTTTTTCTTTACAAGTGATTGTATGGTCATTTTAACCCGACCCGTAAGCTACCCCGTCACACTTAACCCCTTATTTTATTCAAGCACTAAAACTTAATGCTTAAATTCCAACACTTTAACCCTAAAATGAATCTTTGACCTGCCTTCAACACAACCCTAGCCATATCCTAACACCTAAAATGTAACCGTAAAGGTTAACCATAAAACATAGCCTAAACACTAAACAAATGGGCATCAAGTCCTCTAGACTCAAGTAACCTCATTCTTCAAACAAAGCAGTCAATTGTGCATTATACAGTGCTTACAAAAAGTATTCTACAGGGGCTAGGGCACACTTTTTTAAATTCATTTTCAGCCCTGTGTGGCCAACAATATTAGGCGTTCTCTGATTGGACCAGGGGTGAATAGTAATGTCATTTATTCAAAGAAAAAAACACTAAGTGTTCGCTGAATGGCCGCTGTGCCGAGTGAGCAACTCTCTGTGTTTTCACAGCAGAGCAGAAGTCATTTAGTACAACGCCGTAGCAGGACCCAGGAGATCGATCTAAAGCACCGTAGTAGTGCCATGTAAAAAATATGTATACTTACATTGGGCCAAGCTGGACCAATGTTAGTATATGTAAATATTTACACCTGGACTTCAGCTTTTAGTGAAGGTTACCCTTAAAAAAAAAAATCTAACCCTCAATTTACCCCTAAAGTATAACTGAAGTGTTCAAATAAAAATTTATGCCAGCAATTTACTTATTAAACTCATTTAGGCAACACCAATGAGTAACTCAAAATGCAAGAGACTTAGATCATCAAAGGTGCTGTGCAACATTGGATCTTCACAAGTGTCAGCAAGAATTTACACAGAGACAACATCATCATCCATCATTTGGGTTGAGACATCCTTTAGAAATGGGCCACTAATTATTACACTATTTGAGAAAGATTGTTCTACAATTAGCATCTGCATTATGCTACAAAAAAACCCATCTGACATACTTCATAAACAAACACAGTTTACACATTAAGAGATGATGTACCACACGTAAACAACCGGGGGGAAAAAAGTGGATTTCTAGTAAACACCAACATTAAATAAGAACAACATTCAGTTACTTTCAAGTAAGCATATTAAAAAACATGCAAACATGCACACTTTTAAGCAATTCATCCGTCGTGATCACCCTAAAATCAATCTGTGCATTTCCATGCAGGCCAAATGCAGCCTCTTATACCCATCTTCCCTTCACTGCCTAGATGCTGCGTTAAGTGCTAAGAGCAAAGAGACCCTGTGTAGGGGAGCTTGTTGCTCTCATTCCTTCCATGTGACAGCAATGGAGGTTGGCAAATGGCCACTCAGCCACCAGTACTGCCAGTGCTGCCACAAAATCCTCAGCCCTGTGTAAATTACAACCGGGACTGACTGATTTAGCACTAAAATAGGACTACTTCGCCTCACTCCAGGCTGCAAGCAGAACAGCAGATGACAAAGAGATGGTAAGTATAATGTGGTCAGTTTTAAAGTGAACCTTTTGCTCTTGTCCTGCATAGGCAATGCAAATACTCATTTTAAAGCATGCAGTCATTTAATTGCATTACTGCAACCTCTATTCAAAAAATTGTACTAGACAGAATATATACAATACCTAAATAGGTCAAAACCTTTCTTTTATCATTTTGGGGTATTTTGTGGCTTCAAATCATCCCCAAATGTTCAATTTATGGTTTGCAAAAAGGTGATGGAATATTAATTTACATGTATAGCTCCGTAGCTTAGGTCTGCCAATTTCACACTCAAAAGTGTAGCTCCTTGGTTTTAATAGCAAAGATCTAATTTACTGAGCAACAGGAAACGCAAACAGAAAAATGACTTACTGAGTAGCCGTGTCCTGAAAGTGACTGAGCTGAGCTCTGTGGAAGAAAAAGAGGATGATCAAAAAGACATAAAATTTGTTTCCCAAACCGAAACAATTTCTTTTTCCATTTACCTTAAGACCTGTTTCATGTTCGCAGTACCACTTTTCACCACAATAGGCTGTTGTATAAGGTTATCAGTTACATGTTAATGTATTGTCTTTTTTAATAAATTTAAAAAAAAATTATACAATGGTTGATATACGTGTTAAAAAGAAGTTTACAACATTAGCAAACTGTTTACACATCATTCAGTTGCACAGTTTTCCAGTGTAAGTGTAGACAGATATAAAAGGCACCAATTTAATGCATATATTAATTACAAAATATATATATATTTATTTTTTTACTTTTGAATCTGTACTAGACTCCTTTAACCCCCACAACATCAGCATTCATACTGGGAGAGGAAAGGACAGCACTCTAAGGCAATCAGACTTTACTGAATGGCCAAGTGCTGTTCTTGCTAAATGGAGGAGAGACCACAGAGATGACCTTTCAAGTAATCTGGTATTCCTTATCTGTCTGAAAATCATATTGTCCAAGCTGTATTGCTTTATCTGCATCAGCAAAAAGTAAAAGACCAGACAATCTTACAGTGTCTGGCAGGGGTTTCTGGATTGGAATTTTCTGGTAGGTAAGACAGTTCACACACATGCTTTTCAATTTAAAGGTACACAAATAGCTATAAATAAATCTATATATGTATTAAAACATAATTAAGCTACCCACACAGACATCAAATAGCAGTTGAGAAGTTACAATTAGATATCTTAACACAAACTTATACAACTGCCAAACACATGCAAAATTATACCCTACAACTGTCTATTGACCAAAAACGTTGAAATGCTACATTCTGCAAGTGGAACTGAATTAATACATTATTTCTCCTCCCATGCCTCCTCACCCTCCCTAATACCTAAAAAAAAAAACTGGTGACAAACATAGCCCTAATCTATTAAATATTCTTCTCCTGTAATGATATGTGTCCTTGTCGTCTTCTTGCTGCTTAGAAGAACCTCCAGCCAGGGAGCGTGCGTCTGTCTATAGTAATTGGGACTACATGTCCCATCATGCATTGCAGTACCTCACTGCTGACGTGCGGATACTGCCAGGCTCCATTCACAAACGCGCTAAACATAAAAAACAATGTGCATTGTTTCCACTAGGGCGGAGTCCACGTGGTACGAAATCACGCGTCCCGCAAAAAAAGTCAGAGCGCAATTTTAAGGGCAGATTTCAAGTCTGACAAGACTTAAATAACTGAAAAAGGAGGAGACTTTAATATCGCTTTAGCGACCATCAGCTTATAGTATAACTGTTCAGCAGACTGTCCCCTTTAAATTAATCAAAAAGTCGATTATTTACAGTTTTGTATACCTTCATTTTTTTTACCTTTTCGCAAAAAGGCGCAATTACAAATTTGCTAATATTTGTTATTTATTAACTCAATACAGTTTTATCTTTTAGATTTAGTCAAAAAATATTTTTTTTTGTGCACGGATACTGATTTTGGTGTGTTTTAACAATTGAATTGTGTATTTTTATCGGTTTAATATTAATTTGAGAAACATTTGCGCAATTATCGCAGGGCCTACAAATTTAGTATCACCATCTTTTTATTCTACCGGGCCTGCGCTTTCAGAAAATATATGGTTTGGGGGGTCTTTTACAAACGCTAGCAACCCAGCAGTTGAAAATCAAATCAATAGGAAAAAAATTGCAGAAAATTAAAAAATGGCTTGGCCAGCTGATTTGAAAAATGTTCCGGAGGGCTTGGCAGCGAAAGGGTTAAATCAAAGTTGTTGCTCAAGGGGCAAAAAGTTTAACTTTAAATATTACTCTGTGGAACACCCACATATACTGTCAACATTCAGTAATCTCGAAAACATATGATGGAGCCTATAGAAGAAGAGAATTCCATTTTTTTAGTTAATTCATCATGCTCTTGTAGAGCCTGTCACATGCAGATGTCACAACAGTGAGCACCTTCTCCATGCCAATTCTATATATAAATCTTGAGCCTACCCAAGCATTAAACATGGTGAGGACAAGTACAATACACTGAGTGGCCAGATTATTATGACCAAAATTGTAAATGGACAAACAGCGCTCCCGGAAAAATGGGCTCAAAGTGAACAGTTTGCAGTATGCTGCCCTGAAAACCAGTAGGAGGACCTGTGTTTGCTATAAAATAACTTACAACAGGGCGCAAGACTTACAGGGTAACGGTTTGATGCATTCGCGCTAACAGATGTGTAATAAAAAAGCACACTTACGTTTGGGTGGGGAGGGACCAGGAGAGGGGTGACCTTCTTAGAGGATCGACACCGCTAGAGCCTGAGAAAGAGGTTTTCTCGAAACGCGTCGCTCCCCGGTGTTATCCCGAGCCTTCTCTCCATTCCTGACTCGCTAAGCAGGCTCTTCTTAAACAGCCTTTTTTAACAGTTCCTTTCACATTTCTTTCCCTCACATGGTTAGACGCTACATGCCCCGGCATCACTAGACTTTCAGGGACAGAACTGCTCGCCGTTCTAAGCACCGTCCCGACAGCTGCAGAAACGGGAGCCTGTATAGCCGAAGCACCAATAAGACATATCCAGCATCCTTCCCCTATACTCCGTCCCTCCCCCAGTCCACACAAGACTGACACGGATACAGTCCCCGCACTGCCTTGCCTCTCCTCCTGGCCACAAGTTCTCCATCCTCCTACCGCGGCTGCCAGCTCCCGCGACCACCTCAAGCCAAGAACTGTGGACCACTCGATCCTCTAAGAAGGTCACCCCTCTCCTGGTCCCTCCCCACCCAAACGTAAGTGTGCTTTTTTATTACACATCTGTTAGCGCGAATGCATCAAACCGTTACCCTGTAAGTCTTGCGCCCTGTTGTAAGTTATTTTATACCTAACATTGACTTGTCGCTGACGGCCACAATTCGCACTTCAGACCCAGATTTTCGGCTGACAGTCCAGTCTTTAAACACTTTAACAACAGCTGCTTTTGAACATTTAACAAATTCTGCTGTTTTGCTGATACTCGCTCCATGGCTCCGAGCGCCAACAATCATCCCACGTTCAAAGGCTGTTAATATGGCGTTGTTTACCAATATCTTCAGAAAAAAAATCACTTCTACTGTCGTGGTAAACTACCTGCTTCCCTATTTATAATGGTCTGGCCCTAGCAACTACAGCACGAAATTATAGCTAATTTGCCTACAAACGTCAGGTTGTCATAATAGTTTGGCCACTCAGTGTAGATCAGTGGCACAGATTTCAGTTTGGAAAACATAGCAGTAGATCAATAGTTATAAGCCCTTTCCATTGCAAGAGATCACTTGGTACTATTTCTGAAAGCCAATTAAACATTCAGTTTAAATTAGCTAAATTAATTCCAGGTACATCAGCTGATTACATTCTAGGTACATCAAACAACAACTAATTTAATCTATAAAGCATTGACAACCTGAGAAGAAAAGCATGTCCCCTGCCAGCATGCTCTGAGGCAAGGACTCTTGCTCTCTGTGCGGAAGCAGTGGTTTCTCAGCAGAAGTCCAACACACCCTGGTGACTCAAATCTATAGGTCTGCAATCAGCAGAGCTCATATTTCCTCATATTTGATGCGAAAGCACTAGCCCTGACTAAGCAGGGATTATGTTTGGACTTCTGCAGAAAGACCAATACTTCCACAGAGAGCAAGTGTCCTTCTCTGCAATATGCTTGCAGGGGACAGGCTTTTCTACTCAGGTTGTGACTGCTTACAAAAGAAAACAAATCATCAGCGTTTACACACTTTTTGTTTGGTGCCTCTGGAATATATTAAGCTGATTAAGACTGAAAGTTCAGTTTGGCTTTAGGCATGACCAGCGCTGTCACAGATCAGCTGCAGAGCTGATCTGTGCCTCACTCCTTTGCACTCCTTTGCACTTGTTTTTTTAATCTTTTGCTGCTGTAGGTCTGCTGGCACCTGTGGTTCCACAAACTTGTGCTCTGCTCTTGCTGCACTGACTTAGCAGCTATGGGTGTCGCCCGTTTCACCTGATGGTTAATATACCTCCCTTCCTGCCCCATGTGTCTACCTATTTAAATCCCTCTCAGACCAGTTTTTAGTTGCTTAAACCACACTTGTTCCTAAGCCCCGTGCAATTATTCCTAACCTAACTTTCAGTGGACTGATTTCTTGTGTACCGACTCGGCTAATTCTCCTGATTGTGTTTGTTTGCTGCCGTCCTGACCTTGGCTCGTTATCCGGATCTCCATCCATCACTGTGTCCTGCACTGTGTGGTACTTTCCACACGAGCAGGGTGAACCTGGGTTCGTGACCTGGGGTCTGCGTGCAGCTAAGTCCAAACTTCTGTGAGGGGGTCCCTGGGAGAACACTGGCTGGCCCTTAGATTCCACACCCTGGGGGATCACGTGTCACCTGCTCGCCTGTAGGCTCACATCCCTAGTATCGTGATAAGCACTTGGCCATACACAGCAAGACTGGTGCACATGAAACAACTTGGCCTCATATTGAGACATCAAACCTAACAAAAATGACCATAAAAATATAAAGTTTAATTGTTACTATCTAGACATTCTGTACCTAAATTGACTGAATAATAAAGGAGAAGCTGCTGAGGACACAAATACGCAGTATTTTTTATATAATTTAAGTGATTGTTAGGTTTGATAAATACATATCAGGAGTAGAGATGAGGCTGTGCTTGGTGCGAACTCCCCACTCAATCTGTGGCAGCAGTTGGGGTGGTGGTGTTCCCTGCCACTTTGTGATGTATAGCTGCAGGGCAGGGAATGCATCTCCCCATAACTGATTGGGTCAGGAGAAGAGGGGGTGGTCAAAGTTTCAAGCATTCTTGGCTGAACTTGGGCAAACTGATCACTTAATTATCACTAATCAGAAGCAATTGATCTGTAGACCCACCATCTGCAATTATCTATAAGTATGTGTTTGTATATTGTCCTTACTAAACATTTCTAAAGGTGCCTTTGTTGTTATTTTGAAGATATGGGTAAAGTTCCTCTTTAATATCAATGTTAGCTGTACTTTTTTTCATAGCAAACATATGACAATGTCTGGAATAAACAGATATCATACATAAAAAGTATAGAAGTATTTTTAGTTGTTTAGTAAAGATAATACATTGCCAGGAGACTATATACATATAGTTAAGGGGTACTGATGATATCTGTGGTCATGTATAGGGGTACCTGCTAATAAGACATCTCCCACCAGAGGGTATTTTGTAAGCACTAGCTGAAATAAAGGATATATATAGATATATAGATCTATATCTCTATATGTATAGATATAGAGATATAGATCTATATATAATTTCAGAGAAAGTTTATCCATGGAATTAAATCTGCATGTGAAGGCTACAATCAAGCAGATACTTATCTACATGTTTACTTCGATATGGCAGACATTTTTTTTTTCATCATTTAAGGAAAAGCCAAGGTAATATAACAGAACAGTATGTAGAAAAGGAGTAAAAAGATTGCAGTGGTCTATGGCAGTGATGGAGTTAAGCTCAGCATACGTGTGAATAATGCAGCTGCATTTCCTATTTTTCCCTGGTGAGTCAGAGGCGCACAGTGCACCTGCCAACCTTTCCTGCTAAGCCAATAATTGCCAATTTAATCTTTGCCTCTTGGTATCACTCATGTTTAGCCCTTGCTGTGCCCTGAATATATCTTCATTCATCTGGGGGGTCGCACTTGACAATTAGAGTGTTAGCTCCAGCTAACTAGGGCAGCCGGTTTGGCAAGGCCAGGGAGACAATTATTAGTCTATTTTCCCATCATGTAGTGGGTGGTGTTAGGGAAATCAAGAACCTACGACAATTACATTGAGTTATTTCTCTTTTCCCTTTCTGCTCCCTCCCTCTCTCCATCCATCCCCCCACCCTCCCTTCACCTTCAGAATATTTCACATTATCACAGCTTTACAACTGCATTCAAATTTTCCATGTTCACAGGGACTGAGGCTTCTATTTAAATGATAATGAGGGACAATCCATTCAATTGAGCGAGGGAGAAAATCCATTAAAACACAGGCAGCGCTTAAGCTGGGTCATGAAACAGATAAAAAAAAAAAAAATCTTTTTTTTTTCCCTCTCGTCTTAAAGCCATTATGCAGGGCCATGTATGGATTTTAACAAGGGCTGCAAGACTGCAAAAGATTAAGGGAACAATTACATAGAGGCAAAAAAAAAATATTTACATGTCTGTACAAAAAACAAGGCCTAAACAGAAAAGTAAGATTTATGTGTAAATCACATGGAAAAAAAAAAACATAAGCTCTGTAAAAATAATTTTAGGCCTAGCCTTTGTAGTAGGAAAAATCTGCAGCTTGTCCCTTTTTTATATTATGGACACTGGCTTGCTCTGATTGCAGATGACATCAAGATTTCTCATTGGCAGCTGTGGCTAATGAAATAATACCACAACCAATCAAAATGCCCCAAATGGTGAGGCTCAACTGTGTAGAATATTATATGACGTTGTGACTGGCTGTTGCCATAGAAACTTCCTTGGCTTCCAGACTCAAGTAGCTTTCTATGACGCTCCTTTCCCAACAACCTAAAGATAAGAGTGGTGATTTTCCAGGGCTATTGAGTTAGTATGCCATCACTGACATTTAAAGACCAACAGCAAGCCGCTGTGGATATACACGTTAATCCCTTGAACTATTCATTGTAGAAGTCTGAGTTCCCAATTAACATCCCATATCTGAATTGTAAATAGATTCTACTCCTCATTCCAGCATTCTGCACAAGAGGAAAATGTGCAGTTACACTCCCCCGCCCCGTTTCCCTTCCATCCCCTCCCATCACTTTTGCCTGTCAAAGCTGTCAACTCAAATACAGCTTTAATCTGCCAGGAGCACTTTTCTCCTGACATTTTTAATAAATACTTTCAGCTC
>NW_017306560.1:960801-987052 GCF_000935625.1 Nanorana parkeri
CCTGCAGAAAAAAAGCAGGAAGACTAAAAGCAGAAAATTGTGTTTGGGAACCAACCTCAGCCGTACGGTAAACGATCATTCCGCAATGTAAAGTAATGCAGAGAATAAGCATACATATGGGAACCTCAAGAATTCCTCAAGGCGCTAAGTTGTTTGTCTGTTAACACCAACATATCATGCTTTTTATTTTTTTTAAAGGTTTCCTAACAATTAATATGGAATTGGGGCAACACATGACTGTATAGACATATAACATTAAGAGGTCACCCGTTAAAACATCCATGATCAGTAAATGTACAAGGAAAGATCCTTTAACCATTTCAAGGCAAGGAAGTTCAAAATGATGCAAGAAGCATACAGAATAGATTTCAGTTTTATGTATTTCAAACTAACCTGGCAAAAACTTGGCATTACGCTATTACATCTGTAGGGATGCAATATTACCCTGTAGGGTATTTCATCTTATCGCCGCGGGCAGCAAGCTGGTTAAAGCCAAATGTTATTGTTTTGAAAACCTCAGAGACCTCCACCCTCTCTCCCACTGCTTTGCATTCTGAAAAAGAGGCAGTGTTTTCAATTTAAAACCTAAATTAGCTGTCCAATTGAATCTAGCTGGCACAAAGCTCTCCTTGTGACAGGCTGTAGTTATGAAGCATATTTTACATTAATAGAACTCAACATGAGTCCCACGTGTAGGGTGGTAGAGGGAGGGAGACGTGTGCTCAACTATTGAAATGTTACATCCAATAACTCACAAGTTGGAGCTGCTTGCTTTTCTCTAAGTGTTTTGTTCTTATTTAAATCTCTCTTGAATAAAGGAGAAAAGGTTGCCACTCTAATTAGTAAAAACACAATATACTCCAGTGAGGGAGAGCAGCTAAAGTAAACCTGTCAAAAGACAAACACTGGGGCTGCCAGTGCTGATAACTTTCTGAAAATGCTTGTTCCATGCTGGTTTTGCTGACCCATATTTTAAGTCATTAAAGTGTAAAAAGTATGAAAATCAGAGAAAAGCCAGAGACTCAGAGAAAGTCATTTTTGCATACTTGTTTTGGGACAGTGACAAAGTATTACAGCAAGGAAGGCAGTATGACAGCCAGACAAGGCGAATTTTCAGAAGGAGAGGTTAGCAATAGCATCTAAAAGGTAAATATAGCTGCAAGCAGCAATAAAAGGTGGCCAAGCATTAGAGCCTGGTTATAGCACATGAGAAGATATTGTAGTTAGAGAGATAAACAGCAAAGTTATGTATTCACAATAGACCTGTACAACTGCATATGTTTTCATGAATTGTAATATTTTTCCAAATTCAAATTTGCCTGCCGACCTTTTACATATATTTTAAATTTGCACGTATGTTGCTGAGTAATTATGTGTATAAAATTTTAAGATAGTTCAGTAGTGATTTAAATACACATTTGTGCAATTTGCTGCAATGTTAAATGTGAATGGCTAACGTCAGCCATATTGATGTTGATATTCACTTCCTATGACCAACCTTAGTAGGCAAGGTGGCCGTGGAGATGTGTGCCAAAGTTCACATTGTCATGACATACGGTTTCAGAGATAAAAGTTTGTAGAATATTGCGCAATCCAATATGGCTGCCAAACTATGTGATAGATTGACTTGTAAAACACAAGTCTGAGTCAGTGGGGTTGATTTACTAACCTTATAAACACACCACGAATGTGTATACACCTCTGCAGTGTGTTCCCTCCCAGCATGATCTATGGGTGGAATCTAAACACCTTTGTAATGTGTACACACCCAGCAGGTGTGTTGTGCAAAGCCCTGAATGAATTCCAAGGTGATGTTGGGTAAATTAGCTCTATGTTGTGTTGCTTGCGTTGATGAATGCAGGCATGATTTTTCCATATATGGCATTAGTGGAAATATGCTTTTAGAGACTTTTTGGTTGATAAATACGTTTTGCTGTGTGAAAATCACACACACCTGGTGTGTGTGTGTGTTTAGGTTAGTAAATCACCCCCAGTATCTCTCTATAGATCTCTACAACTGGACATGATTTTCATTTATTATCATATATTTTACAAATTCAAAATGGTCGCCGAGCTTGATGACATTTGGAACCCATATTGTATTTGGCAGTTATGATTTTGAGTTGTCATATGTATAACAAGTTTAACATACTTCAATAGTGAAATAAATGCACGTTTATGCAATTTGCTGCAATGTTAAAAGTGATTGGCTTCTAGTGGTCATATTGATTTGGCATTGACTTGCTTTGATACTTCATTGTAGAGGAGGTGGCCATGGACATATGTGCCAAATCTCGAATTGTTCTGACACACAGTTTAAAAGAAAAAGATGAACATTTTTGGATATTGTGCAACCATTGTTGCCAAACCATGTGGTCAAATGACTTGTAATGAATATATATGATTGTAGAACACAGCATATCCTCACATAGCAATTTGTATATCTGTAGCTTTAGAGGTTATGAAAAAAAAGATGGTTTCAATATTGTCCAATATATGTTCGCTAAAACCAAGATGCCTGCCAAATCATGCGACCCATGATCTTTATGTTGACAAAGATTTAACACAGCGCAGTTGTCTACCATTGTGCCAAATTTCATGAGTTTTTAAATAACCTGCGTGGTTATAATTAGCATTTGAAGAAAGGAGCATCAAAATAATAGGAATATTTGTAGAATTTGACACAATTCAATATGGCCACCAAACTATGTGGTCAATTGACTTGTAATGATCAGTTCTGAGTGTAGATCACAGCATAACCTTACACACCAATTTGTACATCTGTAGCTTTAAAGGGGAACTATGTGGTAAGTGTTTTTCCCATAGTTCCTCCCGTGACCCAAAGCTCAGTAGGTCGCGAGCTACAGCTCGCGGTATACTGAGACCGCTGCAGCCGGGATGGATCCCGACATTACTGTCGAGATCCACCCGGCTGCATGAGTGACAGCTGGCTCTGTCTATCTAGAGGCAGAGCCAGCTGTACCCACCCCCTCCCCCGTCCGTTCCTCCAGTCAGCACTGGAGGATCGGAGGGGGGGAATCCCTGCAGGGAGCTGTGACTGACAGTCACGGCTCTTTGCAGGGAGATGATCGAGAAGTGAGCGAGCGACGGTATGTGTTCGCTCACTTCCCGATCTATTGAGCTGACGTGTGACAGCTTCATTGTCACACCTCGGCTCGAACTATGAGGTTGAGTGAAAATCACTCACCTCATAGTTCTCCTTTAATAGTTTCTGAGAAACGGATATTTGAATATGGAGCTGAATATTGTCACCTAAAACAAGATGGCTGCCAGGGAATGTGACCTATGACATTTATGATGCTAAAGATTAGGCATATCTAGGCTTTTGAAAAAAGGCCATAATAATGATAACACTATCTAAATACGATTGGCTTGCAGCGGCCATAGTGATTTTGGGATCGGACCAGATTTTACAACCGTGGTAGAAGAGGTCGCCCTGGACATATGTGCAATGTTTTGAATTATTCTTATTAATGGTTTCAGAGATGAAGAGGTTTTTCAGAATATTGCACAATCCAATATGGCTGCAAAACCATGTGGCCAATACACTTAAAATGAACACGTGACAACAGCGCTCAGCATAATCTCACACAGCAATTTGTATATCTGTAGCTTAAGCGGTTCTAGAGAAGCAGGTTTCTGAATAGATCACAAAAATTGTTGCAAAAAACAAGATGGCTGCCGCATTATGTGACCTATAACCTTTATATTGCAATAATTTCTGCAGAGTATAGGGCTCTACCATTGTACCAAGTTTCATGAGTTTTTGACTAATGTTGCACATATTACAGGCATTTGAGAAAAGCGGCAGAATAATATTAACAATAATAATATTAAACAATAGGTGTCCTGCAATTTCGTTGCTTGGCCACCTAATGACAGAAATGTATAATTATTTTAGGAGTTATAAAAGATAGACATGTCCTCTCTTGTATCACAAGGGTGCTCAAAGAGGAACTAAAAATAAAATAAAAATGCTGGTAGGTAGAGCATTTTTCGTAGAAGAGATTGTACATTCCTCCCGCGAAAAAAAAAAACCCCTTTCACTTTCTACTACTATTGTATTTGTGTATACTTCCTGTGATGTATGTGCAGTTCAGCGAAAACTCCCAGCATTTATAATATGCTGAAAGTCAGAGTGGATGCCAGGGTAATGTAGCGCCAGCACACATACTCAGTTCATCATCACTGACAATTCAAAAGCTGAAGCAAAAAGACATCAGATGTGAAAGAAGCATCAGAAAGGATGTCAGTGGATGTGATAGATTGGCAAAAGAGAGCACAGAGCTTTCAGCACTGCAAGAGGGCAAACAGGTAAGACTGGCATATGGTGCATACTTGCACATTATGGCAAATGCTCCCATACCTATCATTTCTATATACAATAAGGGCTATTAAATATTATACTGAAAGACCAGAGTAGAACATAACACTTCCGGCATGCTTAATACAATATCCTGAAGGTTTCAATTGAGATTTAAAATAGACAGATTTTGGAAACATTAGATAACGCTGACTGGTTTGTTCTTCCTAGCTCCAGTTATATTTCAACTTTATTGAGTTTGGGGTGAGCAAATCTGGCCATGGTCTTATGTAACCCAAGAAAGTACAAGAACTATTCAAATTTGAAATATGCATACATGATATATCCACATATGCTCCTGCTACGGATCTCAAAATTAAAGGCTAAACAATTAATTAAATCTAGAACCACTCAATACAAAATGTGATATAATTATTGACCATTTAATTATTTGCCGTATTTATCTGATAATTTAAAGTCAATACAGAAAGTCAAGACTTTGTAAAAAGATCGTATTCATCTGTTTTTTAATAGGTAAGTTCCTCAAGGAATCGGAGGTTGTCCAATACAGGGAACCATTCAGAAATGGAAGGTATGCAAGATGATTTCCAATGTTTAAGTATCAAAGATTTGGCTGCATTCAGCATACACGAGACAAGGGTCCTGGTGAGCCTTCGGTAAGGGGAATAAACAGGACCAAGGGTCCGTAGATACCCGAAGACCACTTATAAGATGAATGATCTTGACAACAGAAGCCCAAAAGCATTTAATTGAGGGACATTTCCACCATATATGAGCAAAGATACCTAGAGCTCTGCAAGATCGTCAACAGTGAGGGTCGGATGAGGAATAACATGCATGTAGTTTGACAGGGACATTATACCATCTGGATAGTAACTTATAGTCGACTTCCGTCATATGGGCGGCAAGAGAAGAGGAGAGATTGAGAGGTGGAATTTAGATTCCCATTTCCCTACGTAGCTCCAGTTTAAAGCTGATATTGAGGCTGCAGTAGGATCGGAAAAAAGTTTGAGTTCCCCAGTAAGGGACCACTCTAGAAACTAGGGCTGCAACAACTAATCAACATAATTCATTATTGAAAAAGTTGTCAACTTTTTCAATCATCGATTAATCGGCCTCTGATTAGTTGGCCCTGTTCACGGCTCCATACAAGCTGCGCGCCGCACCTCTTCCCCACCTCACGCTCGCCGCTGCCAGACCCGCATCCACACTCCACACCTCCTCCCTGCCTCACGCTCACCGCCCGCCCACATCCACGATTGGCACAGGGACGCAGGGAGAAGAAGTAAGGAGGAGCAGGTGTGGGGGGATGACAGCCGCCGATAGACAGGCCTGATCTCAGAAGCAAGTTGCTGGAAGACTGCTCAGGTAAGCCTGCACTTTCACACACATGGTGCTCTATAATGCGGGCGGGTCTGGCAGCGGCGAACGTGAGGTGAGGAGGAGGTGCGGCGCGCAGTGTGTGTAAAGCCGTAAACAGGGGCAACCAATCAGAAGCCGATTAATCGATGATTGAAAAAATTGACAACTTTTTCAATAATCGATTATAATCGATTATGTCGATTAGTTGTTGCAGCCCTATCGAACTTAATTATTTTGAAAATAATCGTTAGCTGCAGCTCTACTAGAAACATACAAAAGGACCGCAATAAAGATAAATCCAGGATACAAAAACACAATGTATTGCTTTTATGATTTAAAAAAACATTGTTTGTACATACAGCTAGAATAAATACCTGAATGTCTCGATATCAGCCTTCTGAAACCACCTGAAAAAACAAGGCTGGAAAGGGGGGTATCACACTGAGCCAGTCAGGCTCTGTTGTATTACTGTAAGCCAGGGGCGGACTGACAACATATGGGGCCCCCGGGCGATAAGAGATTACGGGGCCCCCTTGGGCTTTGCACATATAAAATCCACCCAATGCATTATTACAAGGGGTGGGCAAATGTCATTCCTCTAGCTGTGGTAAAACTACAAATCCCACCATGCATCTTACCGTGGGAGCCATGCATATGCAAAAGTCTTGCAATGCATCATGGGTCTTGGAGCTCTAAGGAACGCACAGAGTGCAGAGGTCAGATCTAAGGAACGCACAGAGTGCAGAGGTCAGAAGTAAGGAATGCAGAGAGTGCAGATGTCAGATGTAAGGAGCGCACAGAGAGCAGAAGTAAGGAACGCAAAATAGAAAAATGCATGATGAAAAAACAAACTTAAAAAAAAGGATCACTGAAACTGCCGGAGAAGGGGGATAAATACTTTCTATAAACACTGTAAATTGTACCCAGATGTCAGTTTAGAAGCGGCCATGTCACCGCGTCCTGGGGGCCTTAGATCACGTATATGATCCGTCACCAACCTGGCCGGCTCACTTTGTTTTGGGGCAGGAGGGGGTGTGGTGGTGCAGTGAACTCAACGGCACCGCAGTTGAGCCCCCTGCCCCCAGTGCGATCGACGGCACCCAAACGTGTGACACATTAGTGCCCGCGTTCTGGTCCAGTACAATCTGCACAAAATAGTGCATGCAGCATTTTTGCAGATCAAGTAAAAGGACAGATGCCTGGCCACGGGCCCCGTGCTGGTCGCGGGCCCTCGGGCAGCGCCCGACTGCCCGATGGGTCAGTCCGCCCCTGACTGTAGCAACACTCAAAGCTTTTTGACAAGACTAGAGAACAAAATCAGAACCTCGTTAGCATGCAGCTGACCCCTTGGCGGCTCATCCTAGACAAGGCTGTATTGCTCAACTGCATTGCAGTCCACAGAAAGGTCCAGGAGCTGGTTAAGCTATCTGACAGGGATGCCTTGATCACAAGACTTTTCTGAACAGAATTACTAATTCTCTGGCCAGTTAGACATTCCAGATATATGTATTTCAACTGTGTGCTTATCTGTTTGCCTAGGATTTAGCTTTAATGAAAAAGACATCTGCAGGCACCTAGTGGTGCATGCTGTCACTAAGTAATGTATGTTATTAAATTTAGAATAATGAGACAAAAGCACTTTAACTTTATAGGAGCTATACACATAGCAAAAAGTAGGGGTGTGTCAAGAAGCTTAACGATTATTTCCAGTTTTGCAGTCAAATTTGAGAGAACCCCACTATTTGCTTATGTGTTCCCATTCACCAAGCATACCTAAAATATGTATTTTTTAAATATTTCTTATCCTTTTAGATATTTCTTTGGAGGAGGCCTTTGTGCAAACTACAAGCCATTCTGAACAGTTTGAAAGCGAGTCTGTTCCCATAGAAAAGCTAGGGACACAATAAACTTCCTCCATTAACATATAATGCTTCTAGACCTTTAATCTTTTCTTGGGACAGACCGAGTTCACATCTAGTTCACAACTAAAAATGAAATCTTCCAGCACAGTACATACAGGGTTAATTATAGTAAACATAACCTCCTCCCACACCCCCCCCCCCCCTTAACATTACATAGGGGGAAGCTAGTAAGGATTTACATCCTTTATTGGGCCTATCTGCTCCTTTCTCACCTTTTCACTGTTAATATATTGGTAGAATTTTTGGGAGTTCTTTTAACTATCTGCGGTGATATGCTTTTTGCACTCAGTTTTAGCTGCCCAGATTTCGAGTTTGCATTTTTTTGTTACATTCTTTGTAGTTAGGGGAACGCCAATGCCGTCCCCTCCGTCTTATATTTTATAAATGCCGCTCTCTAACGCTCTCACGTCCTTGACGTGTTGTTTTACAGTTTTATTAAACCATATCGGAATGTCAGTATATCTGTATACAAATCCTTATGTTCAAAGACAAGCTAGCTATTCTGCATTTTGTAAAGTTACAACCCAAACAGAAATAGATAAAGCTTTGTTTGATGAGACCTGAAGAATGGCCCACTTTCTTTTGATTTCCCAACTGGGAATGTTAGGATATGCTCTCAAAGCTACTGTCACAGATTAATTCAGTACAAAAATAAATTATCCACTGCAAAATGACCTTGTAAATTAGCAATCCTATCCTGTTACAGCTTATCTAACTGATCTATGAATTTAATGCAAAAACAAGTGTACAACATGGTTAAGGATGTGTTCCCCAAAGCTATGTTCCGATGTGAAAGGAAATGACAGGCACACAAAATGGAGCTCTGCAGCTTCCAATCAATTTTATTAATTCCTTAATTGTTTGGGTCTTTTCCAGATGTTATCAAGCAATCACCAATAATGCCAGCACAGAGAAGTTGCTTCATATTGGAGCTGTCAGACTTAATGAGGTTGCGCACAGGAAATCAAATTAGAGGCCTGGCTGGCGCTATTAACCTGCCTGAGTAAATATCAATTTTTAGATGTACCATGGCTGCTGGATCCCCTATTTGTTGCGGGGAATTAAGGAGTGCTGTCAGTGCTTGTGACAGACCATATTCATTTACACCTGCTTCCTGTGACTAGGAGGAGATGCCTGCCTAACTTCATTAGCAATTACCTTAATAACACAGGTTCTGCCGCAAACGACACACAGTAAAGGGAAACTACAATGGTTTTTCTTCTTTGTAGTTAATAAAGTATTTTCCTTTTCTAAAGAAACATTACAAAAAGACATTAAACACAGGGTAACTCCATGAAATTTAGATTGCAGAACATACTGGGCGTTCTAATAATAAAGTTCACCACTTCCTTTTCACTTGTGGGCTCTCTCTAAATAAAAATCTTTAGGGATTCATAGGAGTTAAAAGAGAAGGGTGTGTGCATTGCAAATAGTTATAAAATGCAGGGGATAAAATGACACAAAATGCAGAACAGTAGATCACTGTTCGGAAAACCTAGAGTGATCAATTTTAGCGTATTACTTGCTGGCTTCAAATAGTAAACTTGAAAAGTTCACATACAAAATTTCACACTAGACTATAAAATTAAACAAGTATTAAAGAAGTAGCAATAAAAAAAACCTACATTCTCATCTCATGTCTAAATGTTAACAAAGTTAAAATTTTTGAGGATGTTCAAATGTTTAAGGTTTGTCGGGTTAAAACAAATTAATCAGCTAAGCCAGATAACACTGTGAGGAAAACTAAGACTCTATACTTAGGGGCTCTCTCTTGACTCCCTGGTATGGACCACAACACATGCAGCATATAAAAAAAACCTCTTCCAGGCATCTCACTTATGTATTTTCACGTTGTTCCTAGAGTCTGACTTTCCCTTACCCGATTGCCAAATCATGCCAACTGCCATTTCAGTTTCCATCCAATAAGATTACCTCATTGGCCAATATGGTCACTTTGAATGGACAGGGGAAGGTTGGTTGGTGATTAGCCATAAAATCAGGTGCAGTCAAGTCCCACTAACAATGTGAAACGAAATCAGTGAGGAAGCACTAAAAAGGATTCTTGATTAAAAAGGTAACCTTCAACTTCTCCTCCCCAGGGGGGCTGCAGGAGGGACGCAACCACAGAAAAGGACCAAATGGGTAACTAATTTGCCTATTCCTGTCACTGAGAGCACATGTGAAGTAAGGCTTCCCATATACGTCCCTCTGTGGCCCGCCTGCGGTAGACAAGTTGAAGGTTAAGGCTAGGGATGCACAGATACTTTTCGAGTACCAGCGCAGATACTTGGCATTTTCATGAGAACTACCAGGGTTGCAGTGGTTGCAGCTGGGACCTGGCTCTGGCACTCCACCATTGTCCTGAAATTATTAGTCAATATTGTTTTAGAAAAACTGTCACATGGCAATAAACAAAAATGTATCAGTACTCGTACTTGTAAGTACTCGGCAAGTAACAGTACTCGTACTCGCAAAACTGGTATCTGTACATCCCTTTATTTATAGTTATAAAAACAAAATCATACATTAAAACAGGAGATGTACATTCTACAGTACATAGGTGTATTTTAAATGATAGAGACAGAATATAAACCAAAATCCAGAAAAAACACGGTACGAATGTTATAAATTGAGTTGCAGTTCAGTGAGTAAAATAAGTATTTGATCCCCAAGCAAAAGATGACTTAGTACTTGGTGGAGAAACCCTTGATGGCAAGCACAGAGGTAAGACGTTTCTTGTAGTTGGTTACTAGGTTTGCACACATCTCAGGAGGGATTTTGGCCCATTCTTCCTTACAGATCTTCTCTGAATCCTTAAGGTTTCTTGGCTGTCGTTAGGCAACTCGAAGTTTCAGCTCTCCATAAATTTTCTATAGGATTAGGGTCTGGAGACTGGCTAGGCAACTCCATGACCTTAATGTGCTTCTTCTTGAGCCACTGCTTTGTTGCCTTGGCAGAATGTTTTGGCTCATTGTCATGCTGAAAGACCCATCCATCTCAGTATATTTTCATTGCTACACAAATGGTACTTAGTATATCCGCGCTAAGGAAGTGATAATGATTAAATTTGCTCCCCCCCTGAAGAATAGACTATTTAACAGAGTAATTCTTACCTTACACTGTGGTACCAACTGGTAGTGCCTTCCTCCAATTTTCAGCATTGGAATATGGGTGTGCACTACTACAACATCATGTAAAATTGCAGGACCACTTAGGTATATGATGATTGGACCTGCTGACCCCCATGTCAGTAGAAGAAACAGTAGTGATGTAGGGGTTGGCAGGGAGAACTACTGAAAGCAGCAGGCGACAAGGGAGATCAACACTCTCTGAAGTGTCAGAATTGCTTTGCATCGGAATGGGGAATTCTCTGCATTGGAACACTACTTAGCCTCAGGCAGCCAGAGAAGCGTTTACTTGCTTCTTGCAGGTACTTGATAGCAAGTGTGTTTAAGTGACAGGGTTGCTTTGAGAACTTTTTTTCCCACGAATATAAAATGAACATCTCTTTTCCTTTAATGAAAAACAATCAACTTTACAAATCAGTCAAATGTCTTATGTGTTTGAGTAATAGCAATATTCCTCTTCTTTCCTTGGAATATTAGACCTATGTCTGTGTATAAGACTAGCTTAATTTCTGTGCTGACGGGAAGCAGTGCACCAAGCAAGAACTATACCAAATGTGAAGCCTAAAAAACTGTTTGGTGGTGAAAACGTTAATTTTTTTTCTGCACTAAATACATTATAATAGTAGTTAGGAAAAAAAATTGAAGTAAAAGATGTTAATTGGGTGAGAGCTTTCGCCTCGCTGCACATCCACAATACCTTATAGTGCTTGGAGCCTTCGAATGCCACAGGAAAACATTGTCTGATAAGCATCACTTTTCAGATCACAGACAGCCGGCCCCAGCTCATTATTAATAAATACACTTCCATTTATCAAAAGCTCCCTTTGAGCGCAACAGGGAGCCTGGGGCAAAAGGAGACAAATTCTTTTCTTAAGTCTTTCTGAAAGGTGGTGAGCAAAGGGACCCTCACCCCCATTAACCCAGCAGAGTTCGCAAGCCCCCCTCCGGGGGGAGAGGGAGATGCTTTTGCAGCAGTAAACTCGTACTGATCTTGTGCCATCTCAATATATTTGTTCATTATCTTGCGCACACACTGAAGCATTTGGAAATGTACTCAGGGCACAGGCCAAATTGATCATCTGCCTTCATTTTCCGCACGAAGCACGGCTACAGCTGCTGCAAACAGGCTGAATGTTTATTTATTTATATAGCAGGCTGGTTTTGCTCTCGATTAAAGGTCCATGCAGTATTCTGGGTATATTTACCATGGCTATTTTAAACAATGCATCACAGCGAGTGGTAATGCTGTTTGGATTTTTGTTTTTCAAGCAAAAACCCCAGAAACACAATGGAATTCACTAATTTCAATATGCCTGTCTCAGAAGCCTGGGATACCAGCAACCTTTCTCTGACTCTTGGGCGACATGCTAGTTTTTGGGCAGGAAAGCTGAACACTTTCAGCTTCAATGCAAGTGAAACCATTGACCCTAAACTAGTAGCTCTAGAGGTTGGAGAATGGCAACTTGCAGCTTCCAACAGAAGTGTTTGAGGCAGATGTCTTTTCAAAAGGATTCCCTTTAAAGTGAACTCTACAAAACACTTAAGGGAATGGGGGTTGGGTTATGTTCATGTGCAAGTGTCTCAGTCATGCTTCTGCTTGTCTGGATTACCAATTTCTGGTCAGGTATTAATATGCTCCTTGTCCTATTAAGCAGCAGTAACCTATATTGGAGAGTTGTAGATTTTGCGAAGTCTTTTAAGGCTCTGACCCTAAATGCAGTCAAAGGTTGCTGCAGGCAAGAAGTGCTTTACACCAAATCTACTGCACAATGTTTCTCTATTCATGTGCAAATGATTTACCTATTCAGCCTCTTAGGAAAATTCTTCCATCAAGATGAAGCATGGCAGCAACAGTCACAACATCACAAGGGGCTGCAGTGCAAAACACATGTTTTCCATATATATGCATTATTTGGCTGCTTTCAGATGACTGTTTCACAGCCAGGCCCTGCTTTCCTGATGCTAGAGAATCTGGGACACTTACAAGTACTTGTAGAAAAGAGCAGATGAAGGCTTTAAATAGGACGGACCTAACCCTAAAATAGCCCCTGTGTGGCTTGTGATGAACAAAACATTTCCTTCACTTAAATATCCACCTCAGCGTGAACTACAGGACAAGGACACAACCTCCCTATCAGAGCGACTGGAAGCATCACTGCAGATACTGTTCCTTCATTATTTCCTCACTAAATTACCTTTAATGACCATCGGCTCTGTTATGAGGTAATTTGCCGCCTAATAAATACAAATGGACATTTTAATTACAAATTTATTACATGGTATTGAAGAGTTAGAATTACTGGTACATGCAGATAAAATTGCTTCAAACTCCACATATTAGATATTTCCAGATCATTTAAAGACGACAAAGCTGTAAATTAGGTACAATATAATTTGAGCAAAATACTTTATAGAATTTAGCACAATTTAAAGTGAACCAATCAAACTTTTGAAAGTTAAAGTCTTGCTGAGACCACAAGGTACGTGATGTTATTTGTTAGCCAATAAAGCCACATCTCTGTGGTCCTGACATTCAGATTAAGTCCCACTCATATGCTGCTCCTGTGTCCAATAAGAGAGACTGAGAAGGGCTGTAACAATAGAAGGGGGATGGCGGGTGGCCAGGGCTTAGCAATAAATGCAAGCAGGTTGATTCCTCAGTAACACATTAAAAAAATCAGTTGGAAGGAAATGCTTTCTGGTTAACAAAAGTAAGTGTTTCATTCCAGTAAATTGTTCAATGAAAGGCACATAAAGTAGCCACACTGACATTATTATTTAGTCATGGGACATAGCACAGTGATACAGTGACCTTAATGATTCAATATAGAGGTTCTCTGCATCTACCAAGATCTGTGTATTTTTAAAATCCCCCATCATACTCAGACCATATAAAAGTCCCAAAAACAATTCAAGAAAGAGATAACAAAGGTCCCACACTCACTGCTACTTCTTGATCACTATTTCTTACAAATTACCATATACAGTTTTAAAGTTCACTTTTGTCCATTGCCATTTTTACATAACAGTGAGGCATAACGTGGTGACTGGGGAACTTTTAACCTTGTAAAATACAAGAAAACTCCAGCACTGCCATCGGTTGATCAAGGGAGCAACAATATTAACTTCACTTAGTCTTGGAGCTAGACAGAGCAAATTGCAGCACAACGATAGCGATCTTCACTTTGATAGTCCTAACTTAGAAGTTGTCTCTTAAAGGGTTTGTTAAGCCAAAACTAGAGCTGCAGCTAACGATTATTTTCAAAATCGATTAGTTAGCCGATTATTAAGTTCGATTAATCGGTTAATCGGATAAACAATAAAATAAAGTTTAAAAAATGGCTCCAGTGATAGGACTACTAGTTTGTATTGAGGTTGTAGTCCATCACAGGAGCAAGATTGGAGCGGTGGAAGTAAAAAAGAAAAAAGATAGTGTGGTGTGCAATATAGTGAAATGGAAAGTGTAAAATTATACAGCAATGAATGCAGAATTGCATCGGCTATAGAGGACTACAAAACCCAGCAAAAGCACATTATACAGCACAATGCAGAATACCGCCAGCTATAGAGGAATACAACAAATACCAGCAATAGTACATAATAGCTGGCGGTATTCTGCATTGCGCTCTATAATGTACTATTGCTGGGTTTTGTAGTCCTCTATAGCTGGTGGTATTTAGCATTGTACCACTTTATAATGTACTATTGCTGGGATTTGTTGTAGTCCTCTATAGCTGGTGGTATTCCGCATTGCGCTGTATAATGTATTATTGCTGGGACTTGTAGTCCTCTATACAGCGCAATGCAGAATATCACCAGCTATAGAGGAGTACAACAAATCCCAGCAATACATTATACATACAGTGTATAATGTATTGCTGGGATTTGTATTCCTATGTATAATATACAGCACAATGTACCATCAGCTATAGAGAAATACAAATCCCAGCAATACATTATAGAGCACCATGTGTGGGAAAGTGCAGTCTTCCAGCAACGTGCTTCTGAGATCGGACCTGTCTATCAGCAGCTGTCATCCCCCCACACCTGCTCCTCCTTACTACATCTCCCCGCGTCCCTGTGCCGATCGTGGATGTGGATGGGCAGGAAATGTGAGGCGGGGAGGAGGTGCGGCGTGTGGAGCGTGGATGCGAGCGGGTCTGGCAGCGGCGAGCGTGAGGTGGGGAGGAGGTGCGGCGCACAGCGTGTGGAGCTGTGAACAGGGCCAACTGATCGGAAGCCGATTAATCGATTATTGAAAAAGTTGACAACTTTTTCAATAATCGATTATAATCGATTATGTCGATTAGTTGTTGCAGCCCTAGCCAAAACATTTGTTTGTGTCAGGATCAGATACCGCTCCGTAGCCCCAGACCATGGCGGGGACGGCCCCGTCAACAGCGTCTTGTTGCTGAGCGACGGGCGGGCGCACCTCAGCGCTCCACTCCTCCCTCTTCTGAACAGCTGAGCCGGCGTGATGACGCGGCGAGCTCGGCCCAGCGGCGTCCCGTTGCTAGGAGACGCTCGGGTCGGGTCTCGCCTCTGGCTCCGCCCCCAACCACCGTTCTCTGCCTACATAAACGTAGGCTGTCCACTTGCTCGACGTTCTAGCAAAGTAGTACGTCGAGCAAGCTACTTAGGGACTTGAACAATATCTTTGAACAGGAGAGTCAGCTACAGCCTCTTGAACCATTGCCTCTACTATACTTGGACTCCTCGCAGAGTGGATTCAGCAGCACATCCTGGGACAAGCTTCCCCCACCAAACAGCAAGTAGCCATTACTCACATGTTGCAATCAATTAGATTGTGGAAGGCTGAGACCTAGCTGGGAAGCTCCACTACCCCTCATCCTCTCTTCTTACCATTTGACTCCATTCTAATGATGCATAGGACTGTGATTTCTTATTAGGAATTAAGTGATTGCCATGTTCTGGGTTAGTGAAGTTAACTAACCCCAGGATACCAACCATATCATAACCTATTCTTTGAACTGTCGTAGCTATCGTATTATCTTGAGTACCCACGCACATCACCCCTAGTGAAGTTAACCAGGCGAGTAAAATACAAATCCTAACAGACCCCAATGCTGGTAAATTGTGGTTCTGTGGGAGTTCGCTGCCACTACTAACATACTATTAGAACAAATGGTGTATGATGTGTAAGGGGTTCCGACGTCACTCACTGCACTAAAGTGTAACCGTGAACCCTCCACCTGAACCATTCCTACTCACCTCCGCAGCTGCGATCCTATATATATATATATATATATCTTGCTGTGCTTGCACGAATCATTACAGTTTGCTGGTTTTGGATAGAGTAGGGTATAGTTAAAAACCCTAAACAGCATGGATGGATGAATCGTATTCGGATAGACAGCGCCCGCCATGGTTAGAATACATGAACAGTGGCTGCAGTCACTGTTGGGCTGAAACATTTTGACCTGGCTCCTTCAACAAAAGTTAACTGAGTAATCAACTTGTGTCCAGCAGTGTATGACAAACCTTATAAAGTTGTCAACAAAACAGGTTTATCCATTGGGAAATTTTTCCTCACCTCCGGTTTCTGTGACATTTCCAAATTTTTAATTTCCCATCACTTTTTGTACCAGAGACAGTGGTCACCAGAACAATAGTGAGGGCACTATCCACTTAAAAATCTGACAGTGTTTCTACCCCCACCACTCTTATCCAAAATGTGTATGTGAACAGAAGAAAACGTCCATAGAACTCTGGTCATGGCAGTGCAGGTCTGGCGTTCTGTTTCTCCCAAGCAGAAAGTTGGGCTGGGCAGGGAGGCAGCCTTCTGATCATGGAAGCACAGGCACAGTATCCTGTAACTCCAGAGCAGGAAGCAAGACAGGGCTGGACGGGGCATTTCAACAAATTTTTGACTTTAGGAGTACAGGAACACCGTGCATAGACACAAAGGGGTTGATTTACTAACCTTATAAACACACCACGAACGTGTATACACCTCTGCAGTGTGTTCCCTCCCAGCATGATCTATGGGTGGAATCTAAACACCTTTGTAATGTGTACACACCCAGCAGGTGTGTTGTGCAAAGCCCTGAAGGAATTCCAAGGTGATGTTGGGTAAATTAGCTCTATGTTGTGTTGCTTGCGTTGATGAATGCAGGAATGTAAATGCATGAGCTAACCATTTTTGTCTAAACTGTGAAGCAGCATTATATATGCATCATGTGCATGATTTTTCCATATATGGCATTAGTGGAAATATGCTTTTAGAGACTTTTTGGTTGATAAATACGTTTTGCTGTGTGAAAATCACACACACCTGGTGTGTGTGTGTGTTTAGGTTAGTAAATCACCCCCAAAGTCTTGTATCTCCCATTAAGAAGGCACAGACACAAACTGACAAAGAAGGAAACCAGATGAAGGGGACTGGCAGGATCAGCAGGTGTATAAATGTAATTTATATATTCATAAATCATTTCATTGCTTTTTAAGGAATTAAAAGGACTCACAAAGTACACTGTTGGAGCCAAGGGAATCTAATTCCGAACGATGTACAATAGGGTTCACATACACTTAAATAAGGATATTACCTGTAACTAATATCACTTTTTAAATACAGAAGCAATGAAAAAAAGTCATTAATCATTCTGCTGTAAAATGCTACAAAGTACATTACCAGTGTTCATATGAACATAAAGGGGGGAATTTGTCAAAACTGGAGCAGTTGCCCATGGCAACCAATCAGCTTATCACTTTAGTTTGTCCAGCTGAGATTTAAACATGAAAGACAGAAGCGGATTTTCATGCACAACTGCTACAGATTTTCTCTGTTCCACTTTTGATGAATCCCCCTGAAAGCTTCTAGGTCACAGAACATAGGGCACACTATTGCCTGTCTTTATGGAATATACTGTATGAGCTACATTCATTCCTTTCCCTATTATTATTCTGTCAAACGCTATATTTGTGTATATCTTTTTAATTCATACTACTTGTTTCTGCTCCATATTATGCATTAGTACAAAAGAAATGAATCGAACAAAAGCTTGTTTAATGTAGATCTCTACCTACAGCTTTAATTCAATAGCTTTCAGCACCGAGAGTTCAACACTGGTACTTTTAAACATAGAGCTCATGGTATAAAGCAGCGCCATCCCTGCTCTAAGCCTTAAAGAACTCTGAGTGTAATTATTCTTAACCATTGCAGTGGGGCTACCTACGCATTTCAAGGGTTAAGTGCTCGTTTTCATTTAAAATGAGAAAGATATACTCATTTGAACCTCACAGCTGGCTGCTGTTAGACCGGTCCCTGACGCTTCGCTCCCCCTCCGCTCCAGCAGTCTAAGGTCCTGTAAGTCATCATATCCTATACAGTGTATTGGACCTAAGGTCCTGTAAGTCATCATGTTCTATACAGTGTATTGGACCTTCCTACATACTGTATATTCCTATTGACAATCCACCATCAGGTCTCTGACATTATTACCATGGCTAAAATCATCAATAAATGCTTGGTTAAAGATCAGACTCTTCCTTAATTTACACAACTCTAAAATAAACACGAGTATTTTTACTTTAAATAGGCACTGCAGACTGCATCTAGGCAAATTATACACCCATGGAACCCAGATTTTATACCATGTGACAACTATAACCCCCAAATAACTGTGCACATAGTCACTGCTCCTTGCCCTACCTAAATAAACAACCTTTAAAGTTTTCTTTTTATTGTCCATTGCATGCAATCTTTGTTCATCTCTGGGTCACTGAATGAAATATGCTGGGGGGATATCTTTACAATGAGCATTCTCTAAAAGGCCAGTGATATTACATTATGTAGTTTGAATAAATTACACATTATATCCCTAGGCTCTGCCATTTGGTTCTAGATTGCTCTTATTTCTAGACTGAAGCGCTAAAGCATTCAAGAAGCATCACTCTGTCTCAGAGACAGTATCTAATGAGATCAACTGGGAAAAACAACCGGCTTGTTTATCTTTGACTGACCATAGAGTGGCACTTATGAGATTACCTGTTCCCTGAGATCCTCTGCAATCACACTCATGTTCCAGGTTGATTTGCTGATGGTCAGATTTTATTTTGCCATATACAATGTATTGATATGTATTGACACCCAGCTCCTAGGCACTAACAACTGAATGTATCTAATTTCTATCTTTTTAGATTGCAAGCTCTCACGGGCAGGCCGTTCTTACCATCTTGTCTTGATTTGTAGTGTAACTGTAATGTCTTCCATATATTGTAGAGAGCCGCTCAAACTGTTGGGGCTATATAAATCATGAATAATAATAATAAAATATTATGTATGCCCAATTGAGACTGAATACAAACAAACCCCCAAATGAAGTGATATAAACACATAACAATACACTATAGAAGTTGGAAGTCTTATTTTCAGCTTTGTCATCCAATTCAAGACCGCAAATGACCCCCCCCGCACACACACAAATACACACACACATACAATGTTAGTTATGTGTTCCCATTCACACAGTGTACTTAAATATTTTTTCAAATACTTCTTACCTTTCTAGTTATTTCACTGGAGCAGATTTATGCATAGGCTACTATAGGCGGCTACTGGTGCTTAGAATAGATGGCAATGTAAAGATAAAGGGACAGACTTGAGTGGCATTTTTTTTTTTACGTGGCACGCTGTATCCAGCTTCTGACAGGTTGCGCTGGTTTTGAAGCGGGGATCCCGCTGCGCATTTTGCTTATCCTGTCAGAACCTGGATTCAGCGAGTGCCTGCTTTCGGGCGCCGGCTGGATCACTTCTGCCAGCACAGGAGTGAGGAGGCTCAGCTTGTCGATGTATTCGGGTGAGGATATATATTTTTTTTTTCTTAATGGCAGGTGAGGCTCTACCTCACTGGTTTGGGGGCGGTGTTTTTTGCAGCCCAAGACAAAAGCACCGCCCAAAGCAAATGCCTAGTTTGCCTTGCGGTAGATACACCTCTGTCCAGAAGGGGTTTAGGAACAGGTGTCAGCTATAGAATCGCAGGGAGACAGTTACAACACAGGCATATTGTGATATATGTAACCAGTTCTCAAAGCTACAACAAAAACTGCTAAATCTTCAAAATGGCTAGTTTAATGCAAAGCGTTGGGCCTGATCCTTTTTAATTTCAGCGACCGCTTGGCAACCTTTCTGAAGCAGTAAGGAAGGCTTCTGTTATTAAGTAATTTTTTTATTGATTATTAATCTACATGTCTTTTCTATCTCAATTTGTTAAAGTTGTGAAAATGCATAAACAAAAGTAATGCACATAAATCTAAACGGTTTTATGCATTTTGCTGTGCGCAGCTGGGTGTCTGGGTACTAGAAGTAATAAGTCTGTGTACCGTCAATTATTTTATAAGTGATGGACCCACTTTAACCTGGGAAAATAAACACAGCACATTCCTCAACATTAACATCTAAACTTGGCACTCTGCATTAAGCTACCTCTTAATAAGCCAATACCTCATCAAAATAAATAAACAAATGCATGTTGTTACCCTACTGGAAGGAACTCAAGAATAATCATCTTAAAAATATAAATAATCTGCAATGCAAAATTATATTTACATTACTGACACTGAAATTATTAGCATTAGCCATATTTTTCAATATCATCTTCTGGGAATGGACATTGGGGAGTTCGTACAATATCTTATTGGAAAGGCTTTGATCCTGCCAGACTGTGAAGTACCTCGGAAGCTCTGCTCCCTGTGGAAACTTTCCACAGCCATGATTTCTCATGGAAGAACAGGGATTTCTCTTAACTAATCATGGGGCACACTCCACAAAGCCTATGCCTTTGAAGCGGTCTCATGTGTTGAGCAAAAAGCAAAGCATGGCATACATTAATGGAATGAATACTAACCTCTTTAATCACACTCATGGCAATTATCTAACCTAAGCCTATTGAACACCTCATACCATCCAGAATTTGCTCATTAAGATTTATGTTACAATGATAATTCCCTGCTGCAGTGTTCAAGCAAAGTCAGCCCCAAGCAGGTTCTCTTACATTTTTAATGTTTTAACGTTGCACAGACTCAATTTATTTCCCCTCATATCAGCATTTATGAAGACCTGTAATAACGGTATGTTGATATGTCTTTACACATAAACGTTAAACCAAAAAAAATCCCGACTTCCCCCAGTTCATTAGCAGCCACCTCTGGGGAAAAATTCTTTATGCTGCTCTTACAAGATGGTGTGATTTTCTTTTTTCTTTCATGCACTTGTTCTTCCTGATATTGCTCATACAACTGTCAGGGTCATGTTTTTCCTTGAGCGTCCCTCCTTCCTGCGAGCGACTTAGCACAAGCTTCTGTGTTGTTTTTCTCACAGGAGAAACACAGTGACTGCTGCTATAACCAGATGGCATGACAGAAAATTACAACCAGCTTTTTTTTTCCAATGGGAAACAAACGCAAACCATGTTAATACAAGAAAAGTACAGAAAAAAGGAGAACAAAAAAGAAAGCAAAACATCTATCCTGAACTTGTGTACAGCTTGGAATGTAGAAAGGACTTTGGTGGGAACTACATTTTTCATACTGAACACCAGCTTTCCACCCAGCCATGTCTACCTGAAGCAATGGTAAATACTGTACGTGTGGCAAAACATTTCATGTCACGACTGTTTCTTTTTCACCACAACACTTCAGTAACACGTCTGAGAAAAGAAAGTAGGGCGCTATATATTCAAATGTCATGTGCAGCAGGTGAAATTTCAGATGTGTACAGAACCAATGCAAATGGCCTTGGCTGCCACAGAGAAGCGGTTAAAGTGGACCTTTACCCATATCTTTAATGTTTAGTATAGGCAATCTAGAAACGCATACTTCTAGATAATTGCAAGCTTTGTACTCTTTGCATGCCTTGATTCTCTTTTCTTCCCCAGTCTTCTGACAGTGGCCATGTTTACTAAGGGCAGATTACTAGCTCTTTTACTTCCTTTTTTCTGGCACATGTGACTAGGACATGAGGCCATACACATCTCAGGGGAGGAAAATGCCTTTCCCTGAGGTCTCATGAAATTACAGATGAGATTTCCCAGCAATGCTCTGCTGATGTAACTTTCCCAGGATGCAATGCTTTGGCACATTATATCATTTGTGCCAAAACTGGACCAGGAAGTGGATAAACTCCATTTGTAAGGAAATTAATAACAAGTTTAACTAATGAATGTAAGATGATTTTAATTCAGCATGTAGAGGTGTATGCTGATGTGATTTTTAGAAAAGGGGGTAAAGGTCCACTTTAAAAAATACTGATATGACTAAAGCAGAAGATGTAGCAACATTTTGTTCCAATACACTGAAATCAAATTCAAGAGAATTCGACACAACAGACATACTGAAGTTCCAAGTTGGTTTCTCAGCAGCTAAGCTCCCCCATCTCAGAGCACCGGCTCTATGTTTACATTAGATTAGAATAGGCTTAAAGGCTGCTAAGTACTGCTTTGGGGGGACTGCTGCTGTTGGGGGGTTGGGTTGCTGACTGAACAAACTGTGCTTGTGCTTCTGCTGCAAACTTTGAGGATGAATTGCTCCACAGTACCTGGAGCACACTAAAGATGATTTATTACTTGTTAAAGCTGAACTTCAGCCTAACCTTCAGTCTTGCACAGTTGTACAGGATTCTCTCCTGTACTGCTGGAAGACTTCCAGCATCATCTAGCTATTTCCTCCCCAGACCGTCCCTGACCTACCCCTTATAATCAATGGATTTCAGTTCTTTTAATCATGGACGCTTAGCAAGATATGGGGGTATTATAAAAGTTGGAATGCTTCCAAATGCAGTCTGCCTAGGATCTCCCACTCCTCCAAACTGACATCCACCCACCAAGGCATTTTGATATTACATACCTCCTTCCAAGAACCAGCCCACTGCCTGCATCAAGGCTGATGGCTCTTTAGAGGAGTATTGAGGCAGGGTGCTTTGATGTTTTCAGAAAGAGAGACTCTGTAATGTAGTCATTGGGTTTAAAAAAATGTATGTATTAAAAATTTAACAGCTATACTTAAAAACTAAATTAACATGTTGATTAGGAGAGTAAGGAGCAACCAGGGAAGGCAAAATATAAGCAGATTAAACTTTAGCTTTAAGAATATGCAAATCCTTAAATATCCATAGCATGACTACAGGCTCACCATAACACTTAATGGGAACCTATGCAGAAGTGGCATGAAATGTATATTAGCAGGTCTGTACCATTTTGAAAAAAATTTTGAAAAAATATTTCTATGAAGCCAAAGCCTGAATAAGGGGCAAGTTACTAAGGTCACAACAGTACTGTATTACCGGAGTGATGCTACTTCTCTAGGGATACATAGAAACTTTGTTGCTATGGTGATGCCTTGCTACAAGAATGACAGCAGTTGATTAAAGTGATATTGTGCTGCCACAGTGTTACTAGGGTCCCAAAGCTTCAAAAGCATTGTAGCCAACAATTTCAAATAAAAAAATTAATGGATACTTTGCTGCTGAGCTAGTCACCCGCAATACCTTCATAAAAGACTACATAATCCGATCACGTCAAATTTACTTAATAGTTTAGATTTATTCAAGGCTATAAAAACTCACATAGATCAACCTCCCCAAACATAGTAAGGTAAAAAATGAGAATGTATGGTAAATGAAAAGGAAATAGCTCACCCTGAAAGTTTATTTCCGATTGTAAATTTAATAGAACATTAATCAATACAAGACAAGTTTCTACGCCTGTTACTATATCCGGAACTCAGGGAACTATGGACTGTTACAATGTTATATGTTAAGACTTGAACAGAAATTTCAACTATCATGTTTTGCATCTACACCAGGGATCTCAATGTACCAGCCCACGGGCCAATTCAAGCCCGTGAACTGGTACCATGCAGCCCGCAGCCAGATGACAAATGAGGCACGCAGTCACAGATTGCGTACCTGACTTGGGGGACCAGCTATTTGGTCTGCATCTCTGTCGGATGCAGACTGTATATCTGCTCCTGGCGGTGCCGGCTTATGCTCTGAAAGCCTTCACTGAGTGCCAGCCAAAAGGAAGGATTATTAAGGTCTGCAGCAGCCAAAGGTGCAGACTGTACTAATCAACCACTGGACCACCAGGGAATGTGTTATCTCCCAACAAAAAATGTAAGCAGGTGAGGGAGGTCTTTCTGTTATTGGATGTGCCGGGGGGGAATTGTGTTTGTGTGTGTACTTCTGGGTGTATTATTGTGTGCGGATTTCTGCGTGTGTGTATATATTAAGTGTGTACTTCTGTGTGTATTATTGTGTGCGTATTTCTGCGTGTGTGTGTATTTGTGTGTGTGTGTGTGTGTTCTGTGTGCCTATTTCTGCAGTGAATGTGTGAATCTATTGGTCCACACTGCACACATATACAGATGCATTCATACAGATATGACACACACAAACGCACATACTCACATCACTCCCATTAATGCTGACAATAACTAATCTGGTACCGTATATAGTTACATTTTATTTTGAAGTATAACATTTTATGAAATTTGGCAAGCAGCCCTCATGGGGGAAGAACATTTGTCCAGTGGCCGCCAAGTGAATTGAGTTTGAGACCCTTAATCTACATTAATCATACTGAATAATTCCACCGTAATTTAAGAAAAATTCATGCCTTGGATAAAGTAAAATGCACTGTTCTTCACAAAATCCCCATAGCTTTAACACCAAAACACATATGAAGAATTGAAAGACATGAGGATCTCAAGGGTCCCACTCCTTAGTATGTTATAGTTGGGCAAATCTGCCTAAATTAACCAACATTTTCTTTTCCTTCTTTGGAACAGTCAAGATGGTGCATTGGTGGTGGTGGTGGTGGAGAATACACACACACACACACAATGACTAGAGAAACATTATTCTGGATTCATACATTAGGTGATCAGATTTCCTGATGGAAACTTGGAAAATTTGTTGTGGCATGTATATGTTATACACAGCTTGGCTGTCATTTGAGCAGTGAAATGACTTTGTGAATGGTGAAATGATCTGTGGTACAGTGAGCCCTGCTATTACAAGGCACAACAATCTCAATTAATTGTAGTCCCTAGGAGCACATTTAGAAACATAGGGCCTGAACAACTACACAGTATGCCCTTCCTAGACAGTCTTGCCAATATAATGTGTATTTAAATAGGGCTGCAATAATGATTATTTTCAAAATCGATTAGTTGGCCGATTTTTTCGATTAATCGGAATAAAACAACTAAGTACCATCCTTAATTTAAAAAAAGAAATACACAAATGCAGTGTTACAAACATAAAGTTTACTTCAGAATAAAACAACATGCACAATTTTTTGCAATCGCACTGCACAGGAACACACAGCATTACAGTACTGTGCATTCCAGTGTGGGTGATAACACTGTGGGTGGGAGGCGCATTTGGGGTGCCGTTGAAATGAATGGCACTGCAACGCACCACCGCAGCAGAACTTGTCAGGCCGAAACCAAAAATGACTTTTTCCCCCAGCTTTTATAAAAAAAAAAAAAAGGTGTATAATAAGCACATGGCACTTGAATAGCTTCAGCCAAGGAATGACAGCTGCCAATGGCAATATTCCGCAGACAGCAGCTGAACGTAAATACAGCAGATAGCGTGCTGCTGCAATAGCCAGCCTGCTATTGGCCATTTCAAATTACAATGGCAGGCTGGCTATTGCACCCGCCCACTGCTTGCTGTGCCCTCCTCCCAGCTTGGAGAAGAGAGCTAGGGGATCCAAACAACAAATCGATAATGAGAATAGTTGACAACTATTCTCATTATCTATTAGTTGATTGCAGCCCTATAGTTAAACCATTATTAGGGGGGCCTTGGAACAGTTCCTGGTGGCAATATAATAGAAACTGGACTTCTCATGTCAAAGATTACATTTTTGTGAAAAAACAAAAAGGACTAAATTGGTATGCACTACAGATAATGCTAACAGTTAACGTTCTTTAGATTTCAACTGTGTCTAGGCCATGCAATCTTAAAACAGAACTCTGACCACAGCTTTTTTTCTGGTATAAAAGGCATTGCTACGGCCACAATGTTGCTCTGTAGTGTAAAATGCATACTTTCTTTTATTCCGGATGGTGCAGTTGTTGCTGTACTTCCAGCTCACTGCTGCTCTCATATATGGAAGCACTGGTGTCATGTATTCATCCCCCTTGTTAATTTACAGATTGCCTTGTATTCTGTGAACAATGCACAAAATTCACAGTCCAGAAGTACAGGGATAGCGGCACTATCCAGCATGCATGAAAGTATGAATTTTACACTACAGAATCCTGATCCAATGCATCTATGGACTGGTACGCTGCAATATGTTACATTTTTGTTCTTGGGTTTAAATATACTTGAAGGTAGCCAAACAATTACAGCACCTGAAAATTACCTCCTGAAAGACAGAACATAAAAATATGGGAAAATGAAAAGAAGCCATCAGAGTGTGTGTGTGTGTGTGTATGTATAATATATATATATATACATATAT
>NW_017306560.1:987269-1047831 GCF_000935625.1 Nanorana parkeri
TATATATATATAAATCAGCTTTCAGAGCCAGCAGCAACATCTGAAAGCAAAGTAATTGCCAGCTGAGTTTGCAGTGGCACAAGTGTTACCACAACAGATGCAAGAGCACTTTAGTGGAGCCCTTTGGTAAAATTCACTGATTTTGCTCCAGATGTTTCTCTTTCATGCAAGAAAGGAATCTAGCAGCATCAAGCTGTGAAAATTTCTTCTGATCTGTCAACGTCTGCCATGAACCAGAGGAAGGGAGAGAAAAAAAAAACACAATCCAAGTTGGAAAAGTGATGTCTGTTCTTACACTTGGGATTACAGGACGCCATCTGTATTTTAAAAGCTTCAGAGGTACTTTATGTACTCTCTGCTGAGGCTGACAATAAAAGAATGTATAAAGCATTAAAACATATTGGAAAAGTGTTTGCAGCTTATGAGAATCACTATTTCAAAGAAAGATTTTACCTTGCTGTACAGAATATTTTACTTTCTTACATAACAGTTTTATCATATACAAGTAGAGACTACATTTTTCTAAATAACAAAGTGCATCAAAGGAGCACAGAGAAAGGTGTAGTTTAAGTGGGTGGGTGACAGTGACTCACTTCTGCACCATTACACCTCTCTGATTTCTTGCCCACACCAAGCATATCTGCATCCAATCCTTGCACAAATTCCTTTTCATGTGTTAACCTTGTGTCTGACATACTGGGCAGGCAGAATAGTTGGATCTGAGAAGGTTGCAGAAGCTCTTTAGACATTTAGCATTACTACCCAGAGGAGCAATGCATAAAATTCATTATAGTGGCACAATATTCTCAGAGAATCTTATCTCAGTCTCTGCCCTTTAAAGCTGTCTACAGACATAAGATGGCAGCCGGCAGTGCATGCAGGAGCCAAGTGCCGAACAATCTTCCTATTAAAAGATCACTCTACAAACATGCATGCTTCCATTATGCAAAATGATATGTTTGTGTCAATGAAAGAGGAAGGGGGATATATGTGGGTGCTGGGTGTCCTAATGGGAAACAAATAGCCATCTTGATAGAAATATGAAGATTTCAATGGCTGCAGACTTGTTAGTCCGTAGTTAAGTATTACAAAAGGAAATATGTGCTTTGCTCAATCAGGGCAAAGAAACAAGTTTTATTTAAAAAGACATTTCAACTTTGTCCCTGTAAAAGGGATCCCCCTCCCCGACCCACTAATACCTTGCTTTACAGTTTAACAATATGTTCACCTTTCCTTTGTTCCTCTATTACTCTGTTCAGCCAGCCAAAGTAAAAAAAAAATTACCAGGTACTCCCACTTCCGGAAGAGCTGAAATTAACTGCACGTGATAGCGTCAGTGCTTGCTGAGTTGCCCAATGTTTTTGCATGGCGTGGGGAAGAGTCCTCAGCCCTAATTAAGCTCCAAATGGGAAGGCTCAGAGCTTAAACAGTGCTATCTTTCCTTATGGTGGCCATACATTGTATACATTGTACGATTTTCGTTCAAAACTTTTAGTTTCTGCCGCAAACCCTCGGTCGTTTATACCTAGACTTCCCCATCAAGCATAGTCAAATGTCGATTTCGGAAATCGTTCATTAGCTATACTAACCAACCAATTTTTGATGAATTTCCTTTTGCGAATGTGCTGTGTTTGAGATTTTTGACGAATGAAAACCTCACTGATTAATTGAATTTCGTTAGGTCAGAAACAAAATGTTCCAACCTGACTGAACTAAAAATTTTGCTCACAATTTAAAAAAAGAAAATCAGTGATGTACCATCAACTGTTCGATTTATGTTCGAAAGACCATTCGTGAATGATTTCCAAACACAAATTGCACAGTGCATGGGCACCTTTACTCCTGGCAGCTGAACAAAGCAGAAAGGGAATAAAAAAAAGGTGAGTATGAGCAGCTCGGTGAAGGGTTATTAAAAATAACCTTTTGCTTTGCCCTGCTTAGGTAAGGATTGGCTCCATACCTTTCTCAGCACAGAAAGCTTTATTCCTGTAACCAGGATATGCCACAAAATCAACCCAGTAAGGTGTTGCTGCTCATTGTTCATACTCCCACGTACAGAAATCCGTTCTGAGACCTCCCACCTGCAGATATGTGCGTCCTGTAACCAACTCTCCAGGGGCTATGTCTTCCCCCTACAGCTGATTTTTCTGACAGGTGCATGTTAACTGAACCTCTTTAGAGCCGATCTACTTTCCGAAGAGGCCAACATGTAATTTGAGGGCTTGCTGCCATCAGATGTGTTGCCATGCATTAACAATGCATCAGCCTTTAGCAAAATGTACAGGCATTACAAAACTGTTTTCAAATGTGTATGTTCCGAACAATGTGCGGTGTTTCAGTGTGCTGGAAAATAGTCCTGCATGCTACATTTTGGGTGTATTGACCTGCAGTTTGCCACTGAAGTCAATCCAAATGGATTCTTTCAAAAACACATAGAACAACAATGTATTCTGCTGGAATGTGCCCAATACAACTGCACTTAGGCTAATATTTAGCTTGGTATACTAACTGGCACGAGATGGCCAACTGGAAAAGTTAACATGACCAATAACACAGATTTGTAAGACTGAAGTTTGTCTACTTAAACCATAAAGTGCAGAAGCTTGCCTGCGCTCCTCCCACCATCTTGCACATTCATATTAACCAGTGAGGCTTCCTATCAATAGGGTCAAAAGGAATGTGTTGAGGTATGGCTAAGTGGCCATCTTTGACACTACCTGAAAGTGTTAGAAAAACCTGGAGCAGTCTGTCCCCCTTCTCAATGGCAAAGCAATGGCTTAGTGGTTAGCACTTCTGCCTTGCAGCACTGGCTCACATCCCAGTCAAGACAATATCTGATTATAGTTTGCATGTTTTCTTTGTGCTTGAATTGGCTACCTAACGCACCTCAAGACCTTCTGGTAGGTTATTTGTCTCCTGTCTAAATTAGGTGTGGTATGTATGTGTGTGCGTGTATGTATGTATGCATGTGAGGTAGAGACCTTAGATTGTAATCTCCCCGAGGGCAGAGACTGATGTGACTATGCAGTATTTAAAGCGCTCCATGAATTATTGGTGCTATATAAATACAAATAAGTAGGGATGAACCGATACCGATATTAGGATCGGTATTGGTGCCGATACCAAGTATTTGGGCGAGTACTTGTTTTTGCCCAAATATTCTGATACTTACTCCAGACACAGGAACTTCCAATCAGGGGGAGATTTCCTCTAAACCTGCAGTGCTGCGAGGGAACATGGAGCCGGCTTCCCGGCCAATGAGGAAGGCGGGCCACGGGTAATGACTTGTGGCCCGGCTTCCTGATTGGCCTGGAAAGCCGGCTCCATGTTATTTGGCTGGCTCAATGCCGATAGGCTGGGAAGAGTTGGCATCCCAGCCAATCAGCATCGAGTCGGACAAACAGCAAGGAGCCGGCTTCCTGATTGGCCGGGAAGCCGGCTCCTTGCTGACTGGCTGGGAAGCCGGCTAATCAGCATGGAGCCGGCTTTACAGCCAATCAGGAAGAAGGGCAGCAAGTAATTACTCATCTCCCTCATTAGCCAGGAAGCTGGCTCCATGCTGATTGGGTGGGATGCAAGCTTCCCGGCCAAACAGCATGGAGCTGGTTTCCCGGGGGATCAAGAAGCCAGGCAGTGGGTAATGACACGCTGCCCGGCTTCCTGATTGCCCAGGAAGCCGGCTACATGCTACCGGAAGTACCGGTATCGGTACTGGCGAGTACTGAAGTATAAATATTGACATGCGTACTCAATACCGAAAAAACAGTATCAGTGCATCTTTACAAATCGTAAATAAATAAGCCCACCGGTCCGGAAAATGGTGTGAACCTACCCACAGTTCCAGTGCATTCCAGACCAGACAAAATGAGACATGCAGTCTGGAATGGACTGCGCTGGTGTGAACAGAGGCCAGAAATAGCATAGGGATACATTAGGATGCATTTTCGGTCCGGAAACAAGGTGGTCTTGTCTGGAGATTATCTGGATGTGGTGTGAATGGGCCCTAAAGCTAGCCATACACAATAGTCAGGCAGGCCCTCGCTCTACATAGTTCATGGCAGATCTAAAGGAGATTGTACATTAGATTGTGCAGTGTATGGTTGGCCTTAAGGTGCCCATACACCTGCTGATTATCGTTTAACGACTTCCACTTTGAGTGACTTCAAAAAATAAAACCGAAGATTCACTAAAACTTTGACATATTCTGTCATATTTGGAGTGCTGGTGACATCTATACACAACGATTTTACTTGATACGGCGCCATCCGTAGTCATTGTGAGCACCCATTTTTTCATATGGGAAGTCCGGTACGGTGTGCTACAGGTCCTTGGACATCTCTTCTACTGTAAGTTCGCACGACATTCGTCTTCCGAGCACGCTTGAAAACCTGCTGAAAATCGTGCGATTTTCAGCGGGTTAGTGGTGTGCTCGGGAGACTAATGCCGCACGGGCCGGTGTGCGCAAGCGCACACTGCCCGCTCCGCTCAGCACTGCAATCATCGCCAGCCCTCCCCTCAGCTGGGAGGGCTGGCGTTGATCGCAAGTACGATCTGCCTGTCCAAGATGGGCAGATCGTACGAAATTTGAATTGCCTTACAACCATCACACAACGAAAGTTGTGCGATGGTTGTAAGATGTATGGCCAGCTTTACAGTCCACAGAAAACCGGCACAAAAAAACAGCCGCAGGAGTAATGCCTAAAATCTGCTATTCTTAATTAGCTTCTGACATAGCTCAGCTTTGTAATCAGCCTATCCTGATAAAATGACAAGAAAAGCCTTCTGATGCATACGGAAATTGGTTAATGCACTGTTTCCAAGGTGTTACATCTAAAATTGCCTGTGAATAGATTTCTTTTATTGAATTAATAAGTGTTATCGTACAGTACAGAAGGTAATATTGCCACTGGATGGAAGCGATAACGTATAATTACAGGGAATCAAAGCCTAATCAGCCCAGTCGAGCCAGGTGTCAACATTTTAATTGTAGTTGGGGGAATGTGCTGTAACATAGAAGATTAACAAAAAATCAGAAAGCACTGCAGCAAAAGAACGCATTGCTTTGTTTCCTAAGGTCTCTTGGATAAGAAAAAATGCACTTTCAGCAGCGAAAGTTTTCTAGATTAAAGGTGACAAGTTCATGGCATGCTTATGGTTTGTATTTAAAAAAAATTAAATAAAAAACGATAGCAGAATATCACTGATAGCATATAGGAGGCTTTGTGAATAGTAGCAATATATTGGGGCACTTTTAAACTGGAACTCTAATACAAGCTTTTTATATACAGAGTTGTGAAGGGGTAGAACAGGGATAACAACCTAGGGCACACAATGTCATTTTTAGTGGCATCATAGCTGTGGATGTCGTTATACAAAGAAGTAGGACTGCGGAAATTAACGATTAATTCCTCGATTAATTCCTCCGGTGACGTCACGGACATCAACGTCACCGGACTCCTCCCCCCCTTCCCCAAGTGGCTCAGTCGTCTAATGAAGGGAAGGAGTCCGGTGACGTCAATGGCCGTGACGGCTAACGAAGGGAAGGAGTCCAGTGACGTCGATGTCCGTGGCGTCACCGGACTCCTCCCCCCTTCCCTTCGTTAGCCGACTGAAACACTTGGGGAAGGGGGGGGAGGAGTCCGGTGACGTTGATGTCCGTGACGTCACCGGAGGAATTAATCGAGGAATTAATCGTTAATTTCCGCAGCCCTACTTCTTTGAGTTTGCTCAAGAAACTTGTTCTGCCCTATCAATTTTTAAATAGGTTATACTTACATGTAAAGGGAACATCACTGTGCAGCCTGCCAATTGACATTGAACCTTTCTTCAACAATCTTCCCAGCTGGTCAGTGTGCCCACAAGTGTGGACCAAACTCCAAGGCATTGGCCTATACACATACAGCACAGCAATGAAGTACTAAAATGAACTAGGATCACACTAATCCAGCACGTTATTATTCTGAGTTGCCCCACTGAGCCATATTTTGAGTGGGGCACGTGAGATTAATAACGCGCTGGATTAGTGTGATCCTAGTTCATTGTATTACTTCATTGCTGTGCTGTATGTGTATAGGCCAATGTAGTTGGATCTGTATGTGCGTTATAATTAATCGATTACAATTTTTTTTGATTAATCGAACACGAACATTTTTATCATTACCAGCCCTACAAAGAAGGTATAGGAATTGAGTTAGAGTGCACCTGGGAAAGCATGAAGTGGTTTGGGTAGATATGATGGATCCATGTATATACAGTTTACAGTAATTTTGGACATAAAAAACGTGCTACGAATAATATTGCTTTTGCCTCTTATCGACATTATGTCAATGGCAAGTACATAATGCCTCAAAACTTCTAACTGGATACATTCTCCCCCTCTTTCCTCACATACCATTGGCTGTTCTGTCTGTCAATCACAAGAGTGCAGTAGATTTCAGATGCTGTAAAGATTCACCTCTTACTACTCAAACTACCATACTTAACAGTCTAAAGGTGGCCATACACTTTACAACACTTAGTCTTGCGATGGTTGTAAGGTATAAAAAAAACGTACGATCTGCCCATCTTGGACAGGCAGATCGTACTTGCGATCATCGCAAGCCCGCCCCCCTGAGGGGCGGGCTTCCGATGAATGCAATGCTGAAAGCATCTAAAGACAGAACACAAAATGGGTCCAGCAAGTGTTTTTCCTTTATATTCCTTTAACAATCCACATGAGGGCTAACCTGTTAACTCTCTGAAATATCTTTCAGAAATGTACCTCCAAGTGAGCTGATACATAGGACTTTGGGTTATAAAATGTGAAACAATAAATCAAATCACTATACAGATGTTATTCAAAATAGGTGTCCGTGTCCGTTTCCTAGTAGCAGGAAATTAATGAACGTTAACATTTTATAACTATTAAACACTCGTGTGGTGGTTGCTGAGAGACAAAAAAGGCATTCGGATAAAAACATCAATTAGAAAATGAACTATTTCTCTTGCATTTTTAATCCGATGACAATGTGGCTTTGCAGCTGGTTAAGCCACAACAACATCTGTTATCTGCTATAAAGTGGTTTATACATTATAAGAAGCCTGCACGCTCATGTTTATCACGCTTGGACAAGGAACAAACAGATCTCCTAGTAAGATGAACAAATAAGAAGTGCATTACCAAGCTGCTCTATACTTTCATGACAGTGATTCGGCAGCTTCCACTCAAAAAGCACCTACATTGAATCTACATGCATTGTGCGCTGGTACAAATTATTGTACAATATTTTCATTTTCAATTACATACAACATGAGGTGGCCAAAAACTGTAGCAAATAAATGTAAAAATATATATTTCTCTTTCTACCAACAGACTCAGCAAGAGCACAATTATTGTGATCCATCATCCCAAAATGTACCTCTTTTAAAAGAACAATAGAAAGCTATTGATTAAAAAATAAATTCCAGCATGCTTTACAGTCTTCCCAGTCATAAGATGGTCATACACTGAATTAATTTCAGCTCGTTTTTGATGAAATTGCCAAAATTCGAACAGTGGATGGCCCTGTCTGCTGCCTTCCGTATGACAGCCTTCGAGCCAGGCAGAAAATTGTTAACCGAACAGTGCCTGCATCCAATCAGATACTGGCACTGTTCAGCTATTTTGACAGCCGTCAGGGTCAACTGTCCAAATACAATGGCCTCTGGGAAGAGAGTCCTCCACCCATGCAGTTTAGCGTGGATGGAGGAATCTGTTAGATTTTTTTCCGTTTAGCTCTTAGGCTGAACAAAACATTCTATAGGTGTATGGCCAGCCTAAGAAAATGGAGGCTCATTAGAGGAGCTGTAGTTACTACAGAAAGCTGCTCATTCAAACATGTCCAAATTCCAACCATCAGAAAATGAACATCAAAAGTTAATGACATTTACACACATACAACTTTACTGTGTAGGATAACCATCAATCCGATGTAACCGACTATGCTTTAACTCTTTCGCTGCCAAGCCCTCCGGAACATTTTTCAAATCAGCTGGCCAGGCCAATTTTGCAATTTTTTCCCATTGATTTGATTTTCAACTGCTGCATTGCTAGTGTTTGTAAAAGACATTTAATGTTTTTTTTAAAGAAAATAAATAAATAAATAAAAAAGATCATGCACTGCAAAGCGTTCTAACAACGCACTGCAGCGCACGTGCATGGTGTGCACCACAATATGTGTGTGTTATGTGGGGGGAGGGAGGGGTTGTGCTTTTTTTATATTGCTTTTTTTTTTTTACACATTTTTTTTAAAAATAATTTTATTTTAATCGGAACACCGCTTGACCATCCAGAATTGCGGCCAACCGCCGCTTGCTCCCCCAACCTCCACCGGTGATTTTATTACGGATCCCCGCTGCCACAGACCCTACAAGCGGGGGACAGCAGCGGGGATCCATGGAGTCTCTCATCCCTTCCTGGGGTGGCTCCAGGGAGGGATGAGAGACTCCAGATGCCGGCGGCCGGCAGCAGCGGGGCCGGTGGTTGGTTCCCCGGTATTTTTGATGATAGCAGTCATGAGCGGCTTGTGAGCCGCTGATGACAGCTATTAATTTGAAGGGGCTTACAGTAGAACTGTAAATGCCAGGTCCGTACGGCATACTGAGCTGGCCAGCCAGAAGCACTTTTGTACCTCCGTATGCCGTACGTCCTTGGCAGCGAAAGGGTTAAAGCAAAACTGTTGTTAACCCTTGCATTGGGACTACCCCTGCACTGCAAGGGTTAAGTGCACATTTGTGTCTAGCTACAAAAATAACAAAGTTATATTTAACCGATCCTCGGAGCTTGCTTGTTGTTAGACCGGTCCCAAGAGCCTCTCTCCCCCTCCGCTGCAGCAGTCTCTGGTCTGAGTCATCACGTTCTATACATTGTGTATGGGACATGAGGATGCTGAGGGGTTTACCATTGCTCCAGTGGAGAAAGAGACAAGCTGGTGGGAGGCTGGGACAGTATAACTTTTTTACTTTTGCACCTAGACACAAAGGAATACTTAACCTTTGCAGTGCAGTGGTAGCCACACTACAAGGGTTAAGAAAAAGTTTGCGCGGAGTTCTTCTTTTATCTGAATCTACAGAAGAAATATAAAAGAAAGAACTAGCTCCAGGAGACAAAGAATTTTAACAAGCAACAATGGTGTCATTTAACCTTGAAGCCGAATACAGCTAGAAAAGAACAAATCGGAGAACTGGTAGATTGCTCTTTAAAAGACAACCTGATTAGTCTCCATATTGAGGGAAAATCAGAATGATTCACTCCTAAAGCTGCCCTATACATTTACATACATTGGGATTTCATGCAGTTAGATGCTGAATGACTGAGTATATCCATCTGAACATATATAACAAGCTCATTACAACTTTCTTGTAAAAATTAGAAGCACAAAGACATGAAGTAAAATTAAACAACTTTAGATTTACATGGATCACAGTAAAGTACAGCACTTGGGATTCAGGAAAATATGGTTTTCCCTGTATCTCAGACCGATCACAAAACCAAATGTTGGACACTGAGCTTGGTCATAAGGCCCCATGCACACTATATACCAAAATGTTGAGTTAAGGTGCGTTTGGAGCTCATTTCTAAACGCACCTGGACTCACGTAATGCATTTCTAAGACTGAATGCACACCTAGGCATCCAGAAGCATCTAGTTGCCTTCAGGTCAGTTCGGGTCAGGTCAGTCAGTTCACCTAAAATAGGAATTTCTGCATTCCGGATCCGACTAGCCCAGTTTTATGCGGCTAAACGCATGTAACCCTGACTGAGCCCGGCACAGAAAAAAGTGATCTGGAAAGCATAAGGCCTCATTCACACTGATAAAAAACAACCAGTACAGATGCGTGCGGCGTGGCAGTGACAGGCCCTCTTTAAGGTGATACTGGGGGTCCAAAAGACATGCCAGTCCCAGGCCTGCAGAAGGGGCAGCAGAGCCCTGGAGACATGATGGGGGTGCCAGGCAGGGACTTTACTAACCCGTGGAAGCAATATGGCGGCAGCTGAGCCGGCCAGCTTGCGTTCACTGTAAAGCCGACAGCCGGCTTTACAATTGTAAACCGGTGGTTTTAAACAGGCCCGCTGACACAGACGTAAGCCTTCCGTCAGTGGCAGCGAAAGGTTAAGGGTCGGTTCACACGGCAAAGTCTGCGTTTCCTTGCGCAAGCCGGCCGGCTCCCTGCGTTCAGGGGCAGGAGGGGGAGTGGCGGTACATTGAAGTCAATAGCACCGCAGCCATGCCCCAAAAATAGTGCTTGCAGTATTCTTGCAGATCACACTGGACCGGGACGCAGACAGTAATGTGCCTCTGTCCAGGTGCGGGTGATAGCATTGCGGGCAGGGGGCGTGGCTGCGGTGCCATTAACTTCAATGCACCGCCATACCACCTCCCGCCTCTGAGCGCAGGGAGCCTGCCTGCTTGCGTTCCAGTGCTTCCTAGGAGGTCGAACGTACTGGAACGCAGACTTCGTGGTGTGAACCGGTCCTAAATGCTTGTGTAGATGAAAGATGGCACATGGACCGCTTGAGAACAGATACCATCATATATTATTTTTTTTTTAAAATGACATTATATGTGGCCAGTAAAACTTATAGAAATTGGCTGCATCACTGGCTATGGTATCTTTATTCAATTAAATACATGTTCTCCTAGGTGTTGGAGACATCAGTGAGACTCAAGACAAATGAATCCACAATCCATCTACAAACATTTGACTGAGTGTACAGTGCAACCACTGTTAAGCACATGGAAGACATTTACTTTGTGGTTCAGGGCGCGGCACACAAAGGTTTAGAGATGTGCTGTTGAAAGGGCAAACAATACCGTCATGGAAAAGTTGGAGCTGGTGTTCTGAAGACACCTCTCTGGGTAGGACCAGGTTCTGCATAGCTGATATCATTATAAGGATGCCCTGACTCTTCAAATTGTAGGATTAAGCAAGTTTAGCAAGTGGCCATGAGCTTCAAGCTAAAGGCTGTTGTATAGTGATCGTCTTTAGTGTCCTCAGTAATGCAATCTAGGAATTTGTACATAAATATACAGCCAGAACAAACTGTGTAATAAAACATTGATGTTTTCATCTCCCGCTTGCTCTCTATACATATATCTTAGGGACATGGATTTCAAACTTTAATATCATGCAGATGTGAATCGGACCATCGTCAATTACTCCTCTGATGTCTGCAGGCTCTTCCTCTTTATAAAAAAGCCAGGAACATCAGTTTTCCTTGATGCTGAGCCTGGCTTTAGACGCAGACAGAAGGATTGAAAGTCTGATGTCACCCCAGACACCAGTTACATTCCTGACCTCCCTCAAGGGAAGCCCTTCTGTCTTATTCCTGACTCTGAGATCCAGACACAGCTCACATATTGCTGTTGGATTTTGGCCATATGATCGTAGCTGTAACTCTGTGTGAAATGTTGACTTGATACAAAAGTAAAAAAAGATAATGCTGCTGGAAGCTATAATCAGGGAGAGGCATATTATAGACTTGAAGACAATACAAACATTTTCTGTTGAGAGCGTTACATAATTTTACATTATAAACAGTTAAAAACAGTAGTAGTGGAGCCAGAACATTTACAAGCTGTGGCTAAAAGCATTGTCATTACATGTACATTGGGAAATGGTCCCCCAGTACTGCTCATATTACTTATGCTAGTTATACATGTGTCTGGTTTGGAGTTCATGTGCCAAACAGAAAGATAATTTGTCAACCTAATTATCTGAAGTGCAGCTAAACTGAACAAGGCTCTACTAATTGTCCTAACATGATAGGATCTCTTCTATTGCCTTCAGGGATGATTACTGTCCACACAAACAAATGGGACATACTGAGCAAGTGTGGTCACTTTCATTAGCATTATAGCATATTTAGCAGGCGTGAGGGTGAGGGGGGTTTGGTGCCATGCACTGGGACATAAAGTCACCTGTCTTATTACTGGAGTAATACCACAATTATATGTTATTAATGTGACCACAACCCAAAGCATTTAGGCACTACTGGGAAGAAAAGTGGAAGCTTAGGAGCAATGCAGTTGACTTTGTTTGGACATTAGAGTAAGTTCATAATTGCCTTAAATAGTGATTACCAGGTTATCACTTTTCATTATTTAGAATACCCTTGAGTGGTCCATTTTTAACTTTCCTTTTTGTGACTATTATAAATGTTGTTACCAAAAGCAAACTTAAAATGAAGGTTCATTCAAAGGTATGTTTTACACAAAGGAAAGTGATAACCTGGTAATCAATATTGAAGGCATATATGAACTAACGTTCCAACGTGCTAACTCAACTGCATTGTTTTGAAGCTCCCACTTCTCTTTATGGAACAATCAGGGGTTTATAGACCCCTAATGTCTCCTGCAGATTGGGTGATCTCTTCTCTGTACACACCTCTGGCCATCCTGATTCATGAAGCACTTCCCCCAAACTTAGAAGTGATCAGGCAGCTTTAAAACGGTCAAAATCACTTTTACATAGAAGCCCAGGATGTGTGATTGAAAGTGCCTCTTAAAAAAGTTGCTTATTTCAATGGATAAATCAGATACAGCCAACATATTTCTGGGGGAAATCAGACTTCCATTTCTTCAGGTCTAACATACAAAAGAACAATAAAAACTAGTGATGCACGATATATCGGCCGCCAAATCATATCGGACGAAAATTGCACTTTTGGCATAATGCCGAAACTGCCATTTTCTGGCCGATACAGCGTTGCATCCTATTCTCTCCTCCCCGCTGGGCGCTGCTCTGTGTCCCAGCAGGGAGAGAGAAACTGTGACAGGAGGAGAGCGCTGTGAGCGGCCGGCATCTCTCCTCCCACACCGCTTAGCCTTCTATCACATATCGGCAGAGGAGCTGTGTGGGCGGAGACAGCCAGCGCTGTCACAGCAGGCTGAGCTCCTCTCGCTCAGCCTCCTGTGACAGCGTGCCAGAAAGGAGACGAGTGCAAACACTCAGTGATCGCTGAGTGTTTGTACATAATTGAGGACATTGTATGGTTACTATATCCTCAATTATGAATGAATGGGAAGTGATCTACATCACCTCCTGTTCATTCATGATTGTGGTTATACAGATAATCCTCACTTAACGACTTACCTGCTTTGCGACCACTCGCACTTACGACCGTCCTCCGAGCGACCTCCGACCTTGCGTGTCAGCGTCAGTGCGACATGTCGCCGGCGGAAGTGATGTCCTCCGATTTTCACTGCGGGTCCCGGTAAGTATATACATTGCCCGATGCACAGTACACTGTTCGGTACTGTACATCTGCAACGCTATACAGTACTGTACTAATGCAGTACAGTACTGTATAGAGTTCCTCACTTAACGACCAACTCGTTTAACGACCTGGTCGTAGGAACGGAGGAATACCTGTAGTAAATACACTCTGTTCTCATGTTATGAATGAACAAGAAAACTCAGCAAGAGGATTCTTGTTCATTCATAACTGGGGCTGCAGAAAAAGAGATTGAGGACTCTCAATCTCTTTTTCTATTTTAAAATGGAAATATCAGGGGTCTGGTTAGACCCCCAATATTTCCCCGAAGCCTCTAAAAGTAAAAAAAATAAAAATGTTTATTAAAAAATAAATGAAAACAAAATATTTACAAAAATGTGAAAAAGATAAAATAAAAAACATTTTCGGTTTCGGTCTGACATTTTTTTTGTTTCGGTTTTGAAATTTTAATTTCGGTGCACCTCTAATAAAAACATATAATGTATAGCTCCAGCTAAGATAATGTATATGATGGTTGTATAAAAAGAATAAAACCTGAAGAAACCAATAAAAAAAAATCTGTTTCCATTTGTTTATTTTTTATCAGTTTCTACATATTTTATTCGAACGAGAGGACTATTTTTTTAAGAGGTGCTCTCAGCCACACATCCAGTTTTGGATCTTTCGATGAGTGATCCCCTCCCCATCGTGACCAGAGATGCAGCAGCCTTGGACTATAACCAGGTCCAAGCACTACACAAATACTTTTACTTCCCTCAAGAAATACATCCCCTATTTTTTCACATTTATATAAAAGCCAATTCCTACTCTAACCTGTCCAGCGCTGCCACATATCAAACAGTTACATAGAAGCCCAAAGCCTGCGGATAAAATTAGAAACAAGTTCAGGAAAGGGTTAACATTCAACCGTGGCCAGCCCATGGACAATAATATATTTACAAATGCTTAACAAGCAATCCAAGAGCTTCACAACAAGTCATCCCTGACCTCCTCTAAGTGCCTTTATTGTTTAGTTATTCATTCTGAAAGATGACAACAAACACTGTATAGAGTCGTTTTCTAACAGTCTAACAATATGAAGGACAGATTTGGCCTAAAGACCGGCTACACAGAGACATCTGAAAGGTAAGACATATTGAATTATTTTTAGGTATGATATGTGAATAAGAAAACAAAGATATAGTGGGCTTTTCTCATATTTGGCTGCAAAAGTGGAAATACACTTTATAGCAGGGGTAGGCATGCTCCGGCCCTCCACCTGTGGTGCAACTCCAAATACTGTTAGGCATTGCAAGATTCTGACAGCCACAGTCATGACTACCAGAGGTAGATGCATGATGGGATTTGTAGTTTCACCACAGCCGGAGGGCCAGAGTTTGCCTACCCTGCTTTAAGGTATTCTTAGTGTATTTTCTCTTAACATTGAATGTTCTTAGAATATGCTGCACCCAGCACTGCTTCAATTTACAAGTTAAATCCATACAATAACATGTATATTAGATAACATTCTAATTTGATTTGCCAACATTGGAAAAAATAGGATTTTTCCTGCAAAAGACAATTAAATATCAGAAACTAACATTTGGCACATATTAAAAACATTTGCACGAATGCTGATATATTTGCTCAGTGATTTTTTTTTTTAAGGGCCTCTCCGTATACAAATTTTTGCATGAGTTTAGCTAACTCGGTCCCCCTACACAGAAGGTATGGCAGAACTCCTTTCATATTAACATATTTGCCAAATAAAAGCCTTTTTGGTGAAAGAAAAAGAAAAAGGTTTTCTGAAGTTCTACAGATAGACGTGAGAACAAAAAAAGAAACTTAAAAGGCACATTCTAGTTGCAATTGAAAATGAAGCCTACAACACACAAGCTTGTCTCCATAAACTAATGATCCTGAAAAACACTAGCCTGGAACACTTGATGCAAAGTCTTTGATGCCTCTTAAGGTGCCCATACACCTTACAATCATTGCAAGACTTTTGTCTTGCGATGGTTGTAAGGTAATTAAAAAAACGTATGATCTGCCCATCTTGGACAGGCAGATCGTACTTGCGATCATCGCAAGCCCGCCCCGCTCAGGGGCGGGCTTTCGATGACTGCAATGCTGAACGGGCAGTGTGCGCTTGCGCACACCGGCCCGTGTGGCATTGGTCTTACGAGCAGGCCACAAACCCGCCGACAATTGTACAATTCTCGGCTGGTTTTCGAGCCTGCTCGTAAGACAAAAGACGTGCGACCGTACAGTAGAAACAGTTGCACGCCTTTCATACACCTGCTGATCATCGTACGAATCGGCATAACATCACACTGGGACCGGCAACAGCACGCCGCCTCCTGGGACCTCATCCAGTCTTGCCCCAGCCACGTAAGACATCCCCCGAAAATAAGACCTAGTGTCTTTTTTCGTGCAAAAAAGAAAATAAGACAGTGTCTTATTTTCGGTGAAACACGGTACATATGAAAGGCTCCTGGAAATAAACTCCAACTACCTGCCTACTGATACTGTTAGATGATCTGTGAAAATCTTTCTGCACTGAAATCCCAGCTTAAAGGAAGTTTAAAAAAAAACACCCAAACATATGCCAGCAATGTACACCGAGCATACATGAAGCAGGCAATGTATTTTAACACATAAACTTACTTTTTTTTGTTAGCTTTCCTTTTCATATTCTCGTGGAAATGGCTGCCCCTGCGCTGTGCAAGCAATGTGTGTATATCTTCCCCCTAACCCCCCCTCCAACTCAACAGTGTATTGTGTGCAAAGGCAGAACTGGTGTTTAGTGATCATGTTACACAAAATTACAGGGAAGGGGACTTTAGGCTCCAAGCCTAATGCAAAGTTAATTTTAAAAAGTGAAGAAATCCTGCAAGGCGGGTCATAAAAATGTGCACACTTATACATCATCACTGCACCTCTACGATAACACAATAAATGCTAATCACTTACAAAGTTGGAAATGGACATAAGGGTAAATTATGTGATCTTTCTGATTTCTGCACAAGTGCAGTGTTTAAATAACATTGTCTGTTAACCCCTTCAAGCCCGTTGTACACATATATGTGGCACCACGGTTTTGGGCTTATTCTGGGGTGCCATATGCATGCATCGCTGTTCTGTGCTGGGAATGCGCTCAATCGTGTGCCCCCAGCACTATGACTGAGGTGTCACCAATCACCCCACAGTGATGCTTGGAAGCTGGTAGGACGGGCTCCTGATCATGTGTTCATTGTAACAGCCAATCACAATGATCAAATGATCTGGAAGCCCAGGAAACACCATGGGCATTGAGATTTCTCCTGTTCCCTGGAACTCCTCTTTAATACCATTTAAACATTAGAATGTGTGTATGCACAATCCTGGTGTAACTAACACCCAAAATCCCTACCTATTAAATTGTTATACAATTTCCCCACAGTGTGGCACCAATGCACTGCTAGCAAAGAGATACACAAATCAAATATTCTTTCAATTAGAAATGTTCCTACGAACCATAGGCAGGAAACAAGCTGACACACCATAAGAGGTGCTGGAACTCCTAACAGATTCTCAATTCTTGCATTCTCTATAAAAACACAAGCCATGCTCTAGTCTGCTTGCAGATGCTAAAGCAGAGGAGGAGATTAATATTTCATGAATCTACCCCTGTGTATTACTATCATGCATGTCCATGAGACTCTTTCTTTTCTTCCCTCTGATTGCAATAGTCAGCCTCTGATCAGTAAGTGCTTTGCATGAGTCTAGAGTAATTAAGCCCTGCCCTGGATCCCGGGGGAGATGCACAGAAGGTTAGTGATCCTTAGACATGACACGCCGTTATTTATAGATGATTAAGACCTATTTATCTCTGTGTAAATGTTGCTAGAGATAGGGAAGATCCTGCTGCACATCTGCCGCTGATTAGAATCCACCAGCTGCGTGTCTTGTCGTAGGCTCTGCTTCTGGGTGGGGGGTCTTAACCCTTGCACTACGGGAACATGATAGAAACCCATCATTCCTGGTCAATTCATAATCCGTGCTTGACACTCTTTTTCAAGTGGCACCTGTGAACCTACTATTTTTTGCCTGATGATTTCTCCTCCATATGCACATTACTAAGACCCAGTACTGACATTTTACATAGATAGTAGCAACATACCTTATGCTATCCATACACAGCTTAATGGATTTTACAACTAATTGGCTGATAATCAGTCAATGGCGAATAGTGATGCTTCAACATCTGCTTGTATCTGCCTTCACCTTGCACCTTTATCATCATAAATACAAAATCAGTGTTTGGTAAGGGTACCAAATATATGGATCTGTCAAATATGACAACACCTATTTTGACAAGTGTTTAAAGGTCAGGTTATTCTACTTCTCAATGCAAGTTATGGATCACGGTGCCTACAATGAAAATGGTCTGAAAAGGCTGACTAAAGGTGCCCATACACTGCACGATTATTGTACGATAATCGTATGCGATCGGTTTTTCGTACGATAATCGAGCAGTGTGAACGGAGACGTGCGACCGTTTCTACTGTACGGTCGCACGTCTTCTGTCAAACCAGCATGTTCGAAAACCAGCCGGGAATCGTACGATTCTCGGTTGGTTAGAACGGAGCTCGGAAGACAAATGCCGAACGGGCCGGTGTGTGCGCACGCGCACACTGCCCGTTCAGCATTGTGGTCATCGGAAGCCCGCCCCTCAGGGGGGCGGGCTTGCGATGATCGAGAGTGCGATCTGCCTGTCCAAGATAGGCAGATCGTACGTTTTTTTAATCCCTGTACAACCATCGCAAGACTAAAGTCTTGCAATGGTTGTAGAGTGTATGGCCAACTTTACAGCCAGAATTAGGTGCATAGAACACTCACTAAGGGAGGACCTCTAATGTAGAAGTGAAAACTGGTTCCGCAGAGATACATACGATATAACGATGCTGCAGTTTTTGTTTTTATTGCTGGTATGTGCACCACATGGTCTAAGGGGGATAGAATACATTCTGTAGAAGATTAAGTTATTAAATCACTGTGACATCACTTCTTCAGTATATGTGTGTGTGTGTGTGTGTGTGTGTGTATATATATATATATCTACATATATCTATAGATAGATAGATATATACACACACACATACACACACATTTGTCATGTTGATTAGTATAGCTTCTGACCTGAAGAAAAGAGGCTAACTCTTGAAAGCTTGTCTTTTGAATATTATGTTAGTCCAATAAGAAAGGTATCATTGCATACGGCAATACTTTGTTTTCGTTTTTTGACATCCTGTCTGCTGGACTAATACAGCTTACCCATTTACATTATATATAAAATCTATACACACAAATACACACCTACATCTCATCTATTTGTACATATTTAATCTATCACACTTAGTCTACCCAGATACAGAACATTCTGTTAACACAGTAGATTGTAGGCGCAGTAGGAGGTAAACCTATTTCATATACAGCTCAGTAGTAAAAAAACAAAACAAATAAAAACCCCTCTAATTGACATATTCATTAGGCTCCATTCACACATTCGTTTTGTAGCGCATTTTCTGCCCTCAAAATTGCTAAAGAAAACCCCACCCAAAACCAAATCCCATTCATTTCTATGGCCATGTTCACATGTTAGCGTTTTGTCACTTGTAGTAAAATGCCTGTCATTGGAAAAAGTACATGAGCTTCTTTTTGGCAGATTGGGCGCTTCTTGGCCCCAAAGACTTCAATGGAAATGCTCAAGAACGTGCGTTTGCTGCATTTTTGCATGCAAAATGCTGTCGCCTAGGTGTGACTGTAGCCTAAAACAATTACCTATCTGTACAGCAGATATTTCTACAGATGCAGAGACAAGAGTGCACAGCATTGTTTTAGCCTAAAAGTAAAATTGATCTCAGTTGAAAGGCATGCTGAGAACACAAAAACAGACAGAACAATACAGGTTAAACAGCACTTGAGCAACTCCATAGGGAATGATGTCCCTATCTGCTGCTAGCAGTTTCAAAAGAGCAGTTATCTTTAGAATGTTATCACATTTTTATCACTCTCCAGTGCTTATCTAAACCAAACAATCACTGAAACAGCAGCAGATAAGACTGCCTTACAGAGTCGTTTCAGCAATTAAAGCTGAATAGCACATCCCAACCCATGAGAACAGTTTAAACACCCTTTCCCTCTAACCTACCTGCAGATAGTTCTGTTTTTACTTAAGCGTACAACGAACCTAAAGATAGTGAACTGCAATAAATCAATACAATTATGGTATATTAAACATGCCTTAACCACCAGGAATATTTTAAAAGCCTCTACTTTAAAAAACAGGCTGGGATTCAAGGGTATAGCGGGCTGGACTGAGACACAATCACCTAAATTAATGCTTGGCGACGCTTAATGCATTCTGTGGCCCAGTAGAAAAATTATGTTACAATAAGGACAGCACTTGACAAGATTGGGGGTTGGCAGAATCCTCACCACCAGCCACAGCTTTAACCAGTGACTACTCAGAAAGGTAATGGTAAACAGCAGAAAGGTAATTGTACCCAGAAAATGGTGTGAAACTGTCCTGAAGGTGTACAAGTCATGTAAACAGGACAAAACTAAATTAACTCATAATCAAATGACTTGTATAGGCTCCTACCAAAAAGAGCTTGTTAGATCCCATCCTTGGGACAGTGTATACCACTTAAAGCGGACCTTTACCCATATCTTTAAAATAACAACAAATACTCCTTTAGAAATGTTTAGTAATGGCAACCTACAAACTCATACTTATAACAAATTGCAGTCTTTGTATTCTTTGAATAACTTATTTCTCTTTTCTTCCAGTCTTCTGACAGTGGCCATGTTTACTACGGGCAGATTACTAGCTGTACTATTACTTCCTGGATTACAGGCACGTGGCTAGACATGTGACTAGGACATGTGACCATGCACATCTCAGGGGAGATTTCCCAGCAATGCTCTACTGATGACAAGCAATCCCAGTGTGCATTGCTTTAGCAAACTGAAGTCATTTTGCCCTCTCAAAGCAGGAAGTGAATGCTCTGCAAGTGTAAGTATTTCAAAATTACAGCATTTTACCCCTGACATGTCTGTTATTATTAATCCTCATACATAGAGGGATGCATTGGTAAATTTTGATTTTTGAGTGTAAAAGTCTGCTTTAATTTACCACAGGATCGAATATGTACAACAAACTCAAGACTGGAAAATAACAAAAAACAAGGGACAAAAAGATGTAGGGCGGGGGCATTGGTCAAGGAGTGGGGGAAACTGACACACAAATATGCAAGGGTGGTGATGAGTTTTGTGGGATGATGGGCTCTTACTGATCAGAGTTTTTGGGGATAGGGCATCTTTCTGGGGATAATGGTTGAACAGAGATGCAGAATGAAGCTTCCTTGTGAGGAATCACAAATAATCTGCTCTGGGTGGTTGGGGGTAGCTGGATTGGGTAAAGGTCAGGAATTATGGCACAAAGGACAGACACCTTGCAGTACAGGATATGTTACATTGTCTAAAGCTGGCCATACACCTTACAATTACCTGCAGATTTTCTGTGGTCAGATTCCTCCATCCGCACTTAACTGTGCGGATGGAGTAATCTCCACCTGGGCCAATCTGTTGCACTTTTTAAATCTGACCACAGAAAATCTGCAGATAATTGTAAGGTGTATGGGCACATTTACACGTGATCACTTGTGCTACATGCAGCTGCTGATAACAGAGTTTTGTGCATTTTATTCAGGGGATTCCTACCTGGAACATAGTATTGTCCATAAAACGGGGCCAAATTCAAAGTAAAGAGAAGAAAAAAGTGGATAGGGGTTTAATATTAAAGTTGACATTCACATTAAAATTAGATTTTCTGGCACTGTACTCCCACACCCCTCCACATTCTTTGGCTTTATTTACCTTTTTTTAAAAAAAAAAATTTTTACATTTCCAGTCCAGTCCGTCCACTGCCTCCAATCTCGTCTAGACAAGAATGATGTAACATGAGTCCCAGGAGGCATCACCCGAAGGATCATATGGGGTTGGAGGAGGAAGAACCCGGCGGCGCATCATCGGGGACCAGCTGCAAGAACCAGGAAGTTTCAGCTGGTTCCTGATGATGATGGTGGTGGCAGCAGAGCATCAGATCATAGCAGAACCTAGCTGTATTCACTGGGTGGGCAAGTATGTTTATAGAGGAGAATCGCACAAAAAAGGTAAGCATGTCTGTAAGAAAAAAAACATTTCACATGGGGGTGGCTATGCATAGTTTATGGGCAAATATGTATGTGGTTTGAAAGTCCCTTTTAGGATAGTGTAAAGCCTTTCCTGCAATCCAAAATACACAGCCAACCCTTGGCATGACAGAACCCTCTAAAATTCTATTATGTAGGTAATAAATATTAGCTAGCTTCTGGTCTGGCCTATTTTCTTTTTTCGACAGAAGAAAGAAACATTTCCCAACCTATTCCCATTAAAAACATTGCCCAACCCTCTTTAACCTCTTGCCGTCCGCCCGTAGTAAAAAAACGGACGGACGGCACTACCAGGCCAGCAATTCTTTTTAGTGTTTTCTTGTCTCCATGTGACAGTGTAGTCAACATTGAACAGGAAATAGCTCCCGGAACTATATAACGAATAAATCGTTAAATAGGCAAAGGTCTTCAACAATGGTAACATTACCCTGACTGCTTGTTAAAGATTACGAGGTAACATCAGTGCTATTATTATTCTCTAGTTGTCACTTTAGCAGTAAAACATTAATGGGTTGTAGGTCTTTACACAGTAATAATATATTGGTTCCACTCCCTCTGTGAACACAATATAAGGTGTGACATATTGTCACAAAGCGTGAACCTGCAGTGTCAATGCAACGCCATATATTTGTCAACATTTATATATAGTAATTTCCAGGGACATTCTGCAGCTAGGATGGTAAATTTGTTGGAGCCTAACAGTGATTTCAAAGCTATGTAATCAAGCAAACAGCATGGAATGGGGAGGATTATGGTCCTTCACAACTGTTGCAGTGAACTTATTCAGAGCAGTACATATTTAAGACTAGAAGCAGTAACCAGAACAGAAGGGACACTATAGCATATAGAGGAGGCAAGATAACTACACAACTAGTTATACACATGCAATAATGGAAATGTAGTACATTAGCAGTATTTATTGCATTAGCAGTTTTTATTCTGTGTTTGGAAAATAGCCCTCCAAACAGTTTAATGTCTCAATGTGACATTTTTATTAAACTACAATATTAAAGCAATCTTAATCTTATGAATAGATAATGTCAAATATCCAGAGAACATCCAGGGCCCCTTTCCATTATAGTGATCTGTTGTATTGAGTTACCACATGTGCATTCATTTGAATGGGCTGCCAATGCATTCCAAATGCAGACAAAACATCACTGCAGTATTTTTCATGTACACCCCAAAGCACGCATGTGCATCATGGAGGAGTATTGCCACATATAGCAGTTCTGTAATACAGTGCCATTCTAAATGAATGGCAGTGCACAAAGTGCCATGTATAACAGTAACATGGGGTAAAACACATTACCCCTACGCATAGGTAAAAGTAATACACGTGTGTGTTAGTGTGTACAACCCTAAGGCCTAGTTCACACCAAATGCAGAGCAGATCCGGTCAGGTTTCTGCACACGCACGCTAGTCTTTTAGGCGTTTGCAGATCCAGAGTAGGTAAAATAGGGCCTGCTGCAGTTTTTTACCTGCTCTGGATCTGCACGCTGCGATGTGAACTGGAGCTAAAAATACCATAGGAATGCATTGGACGCAGTTTTGGACCTGCTCTGTTCTGGACCTGCTCCGCGCTTGGTGTGAACTAGCCCTAATGCTAACTTCTAAACATGTACCCTTTAGTTATTGATACAACATATAAAAAAAATTTTTTTTTCACAAAAATGCTGTGTGTGTAGTTTCTCATAATGTGAATGTTATGTGACCATATTAGATGCAAATAGTGCTCCGAAGAGTTCCTATGTCCTACATAAGGAAAGGAATATGGCTTCACCTTCAATGTCCTTCTATAACCCTTCACACAAGAGGCTGTCTCTCTCCAGCCACTACAGCACAGATTAGCATGGAGCATGGGACACCGTGCAGTCTTTGTGTGAAATGCGTTATCTCATTCAGCTCTAATGCAATGCACTTGTAACTCTGTGAACTTGTAAACACATCCTTGTATGATAAGAAAGTAATAATGCCTGGCTTTACTGCTGCCCTGGCAGTGTACATTGCTGATAGATCTGTTATTCTTTACTCAAATGGCTTTTACGGCACAAAATTCAATTCCGTCTTGGAACAGAGCACTGCGTGCCTGACAGTGATCAGGGAATGCTTATTTTTACTGCTCGGCTGAAAGGTCTTTTCTGTATTTATAGGCAACAGGAGCTGCCTTCGGAAACCTTTGATCTGTGGCAACAAAATGGTACAGGATTTTGTTAGGATATAACAAGCTACTTCACCATTTAGTGAGAGGAATTCTCTGAATACTTCCGCTTCCTTCATTTACTCTAGGCATTGTTACAAATAATTAAAAGTCTCAAGAGAACATTTAAAAAAAATGTACTCTGTTAATAGTCCTCAGGATTTACTGCATCATACATTTCTTGTTACAACATACTTTTAAATATTACCCAACACAGTCAGTCACGTTAACAAAGAGATACCTATAAGGACCAAGTACCTATCTGTGGCAGAATGGGCAATAATCCTATTTCTGTTTGCACACAAACATGCCACTGACTGTCCACTGTTGGCGAGCAATACAACACCTTAGAAATGTATCTCAGAATGGTTCTTCCCTACCGGTCCTCCTCCTTTATGCTCCAATCTATTCCCATAGCCACTTTAAAGCTTACAGGTTTATTGAGCAAGCAACTTGCAGCCCTTCAAGGACTGCTTGCCCAGAGGGTAGTCAGATTGTGGTTGTTCATCCAACCCTTCTCTCAAATTTACATTGGTCATTGAAGAGAGTGTATGGAGTTTTGCCTGCTGAAAACCTCTACAGGGGGATTTATCAAAACTGGAGTAGACAAAATCTGGAGAAGACAAAATCTGGAGCAGCTGCCCGTGGCAACCAATCAGCCTCTCTCTTTCATTTTCAAATTTTAACTGGAGAAGCTGATTAGTTGCCATGGGCAACTGCTCCAGATTCTTGTCTGCTCCAGTTTTGATAAATTCCCCTTCTAGTCTATTAGGCTTTGGTCTGACAATTGTGATCTGAGCTGGTCAAGAAGTAACAATTCCCCAACATGAACATCTGTTGTATGACCTGCACATAAGAAGTGCGCAGCTCACGGTCAGACACAACTGCAGGCACCAACTACACAGCTAAAGTGTAAACCACAGATGTATCAATACCTCCACCTCTCATTATCTCCCTCTTACTCACTAAGTCTTGTCTACATAGATAAATAGACGGACAGACAACCATATTTGTTTCGTTGTTTTTTCCTACAACAACATGAGTTCAGAATGACAGGTTGATTAACCATTTTAGCCGCCTACTTGTGTATTTCAATTGGTTGTGATTACAAGCAGCAGCAGCAGAAATAATGATCATATATAGCAATTGGTTTGGAGCACATAGAAAATTGCTTTGCTCACAACAGTTTTGGAAATTAAATATGGGGTGTGAGAAAATTATTCATCAAGCCCAACACAGTGACAACATCCTTCCACTTATCCAACAAGTTCTTACCAGCCATAAGCAGCTACAGGTCCACAAAAGCAAGTCCCATGACTGTCACCTAAACCTGCTCGGAGCAATGAATTACAACACATTCACCTCCCAGTAATGCTAGTGACATTATCTAAAAATTGACCCACGCCTGTAATCTGGCACTTTTACAACCTGTAAATGCAATAAACAGTTACACTGTTACCTAAGACAAACAACCCTTAGAAAGATATGACGGCTTTAAAAAGACAGCACATAGCAGGTTTATAGCAATAAACAAGGAAGAAGTTTTGGCATGGCTTCAAACAGACTCTACTTCCAGTTTTCGAAGCAATGTTAGAGATTCCTGCGTTCCTTTAGCTACTTTGAGGTTTAGACAATGAAACAATATTAATTTCTACCTCTGCTGTGATAAGAAGGATGTTCCAGCAGCCATGCTGTGTCCGCAACAACCCGTATATTGGAGAGCTGTCAAAGTTTTTCATTAACTTATTAGGCACCATACTTACTACGTCAGAAAATATTAGCACAACTATGTCACTCTCACACAGACAATGATAAATACTCACCGTCCTCTGTATAATGTGTGTGTTTGCAGAGAAGGTGTAAACCAAAATGAGGTATGTAAGATGATTACTCCACACCGAGTAGAAACTTATCTCGGAATACGCGAGGTTATTAAATCGAACAACAATTAAGTATTAATGAGCCACAAGTGATAAGGCGGCAGAATTCAGGGACATTTGTATCAGCTATCTTATCTGTGTGTGTGTAACATTAACCAGACCAAATCATGTGCCCAACCCCTTTTAATCTCTCCTAGCTAAAGGGTCCGATTACAGAATGTCAGGAGCGCAGAACTTTGTTCATTGCTATCTAGTAATGTAGCAATAATGGACTGTGTTTGTGTAAAGACAGCAGGCGCCTTGTGGCATGTTTTCATGAGACCTGTCCTGAAGGCCAATCTTCCAGCACTACTACCTACAACATTACCGTGGGAAATGTCACATTATCAGGCATGTAATGGCAGCTTTATAGAACTCTACACTTTTTCCAATACTCATAGTGACAAGGCATTTCTGAAAACAATAGGTTGCTGAAGCCTTTATAAAATGACCTACTACCGCAGATAGGTTTTGTTAGGTTGTCGATTTTTACAAATAAATTAATCATTTTTATAACTGCACATAAACTATATTGCCAAAAGTATTGGGAATCCCCTCCAAATCATTGGATTCAGGTGTTCCAATCACCTCCATGGCCACAGGTGTATAAAATCAAGCACCTAGGCATGCAGACTGGTTCTACAAACATTTGTGAAAGAATGGGTCGCTCTCAGGAGCTCTGTGAATTCAAGCGTGGTACCGTGATAGGTTGCCACCTATGCAATAAGTCCATCCGTGAAATTTCCTTGCTACTAAATAAGCAATAGGCAGGTTTTTTTTGGTAAAGCACCTGGACCGCAAAGTGAAATGGTACACTGTATTGCCAAAAGTATTGGGACACCCCTCCAAATCATTGGATTCTGGTGTTCCGTGAAATTTCCTTGCTACTAAATATTCCACGGTCAACTGTTAGTGGTATTATAACAAAGTGGAAGCAAGTGGGAACAAAAGAAACTCAGCCACGAAGTGGTAGGCCAAGTAAAATGACGGAGCGGGGTCAGCGCATGCTGAAGCGCACAGTGTGCAGAAGTCGTCAACTTTCTGCAGAGTCAATAGCTACAGATCTCCAAACTTCAGATTGGCACAACAACAGTGCGTAGAGAGCTCTAAGCCTTATATCACCAAGTGCAATGCAAAGCGTCAGATGCAGTGGTGTAAAACACGCCGCCACTGAACTCGAGAAGTGGAGGCGTGTTCTCTGGAGTGACAAATCACGCTTCTCTGTCTGGCAATCCGGTGGACGTGTCTGGGTTTGGCGGTTGCCAGGAGAACGATACTTGCCTGACTGCATTGTAAAGTTTGGTGGAGGGGGGATTATGGTGTGGGGTTGTTTTTGGCCCCTTAGTTCCAGTGAAGGGAACTCTTAAGGCATCAGCATACCAAGACATTTTGGACAATTTCATGCTCCCAACTTTGTGGGAACAGTTTGGGGATGGCCCCTTCCTGTTCCAACATGGCTGCGCACCAGTGCACAAAGCAAGGTCCATTAAGACATGGATGAGCGAGTTTGGGGTGGGGGAACATGACTGGCCTGCACAGAGTCCTGACCTCAACCCGATAGAACACCTTTGAGATGCGAACACTATTAGAGCGGAGACTGCGAGCCAGGTTTTCTCGTCCAACATCAGTACCTGACCTCACAAATGCGCTTCTGGAAGAATGGTCAAACATTCCCATAGACACACTCCTAAACCTTGTGGACGCCTTCCCAGAAGAGTTGAAGCTGTTCTAGCTGCAAAGGGCGGGCCAACTCAATATTGAACCCTACAGACTAAGACTGGGATGCCATTAAAGTCCATGTGTGTGTAAAGGCAGGCGTCCCAATACTTTTGGCAATATAGTGTATATTCATCATCAGAAGTGGCCGCCTTCCATCTACAATGGCCATATAGAGGCCCAATATGAATTTTACAAAGACCCTTTCATATATTTTTCATACAATTTGCATATGGTCCTCTCATTTATGTAGCAAACAGTAAAGCAGGGGTAGGCGACCTATAGTTTGATTGGATCCCTATAGTAACCAATCAATTGCTCTCTTCAATTTGTTCAGTTGAGCTTTGAAAATAAAAGAGAAAAGCTGATTGGTTGCCATGGGCAACTACTCCAGATTCTGTCTGCTTGCATATTGATAAATTCCCTTCAATGTCACACACCTTGGATGAGTTGCCCGTTTTAAAAGGCTTCTTCCACGGCAAATGTATAAAAAAAAGTTGTATTCAGACAATGAGAATTCTTTCACTCAATTCACTTTAAAACAACTCTTTGTTTTTTTAAATATATATTATCAGTTTATAAAATGTCACTCAGAAGATGCCTCGGAGACATCACATGACTATAACATGATATAATGACCAGGATTACAACATTGTTCAGTGCTATGTAAAGCATATATATTGCTCCTCAGGCTATAAACAGGATGCAGGATTACAATAAATCCCTCTCTCCAGTCTGCTGCCTCTTGCTGCAACCCAACATGTTTGTCTCTAGCAGACTCAATGTGTTCCCATGTCTTTATTTATGGCCTTTTCCGCACAGTTCATGGATTGTCAAGGATTGTTAACTGTACTGAACTGACATAAATTCCTGACCGTCATTCTGTAGTGACACAAGTGCCTCAGGCAGCCACAGATCTGTCTGTTAACAACTTTCACTGAGTGTCGTTGCCTCCCAGAACAGATGGAGGCTGCAGCCATCACTCAAGGCATCTCAAGGCTGAAGATTTATTTAGCATGACTTCAAGAGCACAATCACTCCATGAGCACAGGTAGGGTGCAATGCTATAACCGGAGCTGCCTGAAAGCAATGTGTAAATACAATCTCAAGGTATTTAAAGTGCATAGACAAAAAAGGTCTATTCTAAGGTGACAACCTGTTTGATGCACAGTCATGAATGCCTAACAGCAGGTCGTCCCCCAAAAAGTGAAAGGTTAAAATCCACTTTCCCCCCAATTTAAACGTTTGTAATTGACAGATTTGTGCAATGTGCTAAAAAAATGTTTGATCGCCACACTACAGACTTGCTTATTGCTGATTATTTGTTTTGCATACACCAACCGATGATAACAAGAGATATGCTGTGCAGATGAAAAACCAAACTGTATATGTATAGCTTTAGGTGACAAAACAATAACTATTGCATGAACACAGGTTATATTTCAGGTTAGAAATGCCTATCTACTGGATTGGATAGTGTATAATGTTCCCCCAGACAGTGACCTCTGCATGCACTTGACTTGGCTGGACAACATCCAGTTCTGCACATGGAGTGCTACTGCCTTCTAGATAGATACTTGATACCAAGTGCTGTGGTTAAGCTGAACATGATCAGCTTGCATAGTGCTCAGATCTTGTTCCAGCTCATACCGTGTATTGCTGGAAAGTTACAAAAACCCTCCATTCACAATTTCAGTTACCACTACTAAGTATATTGTATGTTTATAAACACATTATTATTAATTATACAAGATTTATGTATGTAGTGTCAACAGTTTGTGCAACACTTTACAACATAGAGCATTCAAGTAATAATAGGTCTCTTAAGCATAAAATTCTGAGTGGTATGGTATATGATGAGTATTATCTGAAGTCTGTCCACTAGAGGGCAGTGATGACACAGCAAACTTAGGCTGACGTGTCCATAATCCACAAACCAGCATATACAAGCCCAGGCACAGGTGGTGCTGTTTGCTTACAAATAAATATCAAGTTGGGTTCCCGTGTGGCTTCTTAGTAGACATGATGTCATAAGGAGGAAATTTTGCATTCAAGACGATTATGAGGAATTCAGCATAGCAGAAGTATGGGCAAATAAACGACAAATTAAATTAGCTCATAAACTGTAGAGAATAGAATGTTATTATTAGTAAAGGCAGGGATGGAGATTTCATTAACCATCATTATAATTTTCTTACAATAGGCATGTATCTCAGATTAGAAAGTACAGCATTTCCTATTCATGGGGGGTGGGGGGGAGAGTGGCGTAGACTGTGGGAGAGCGACATGAGATCGGAATAAATGTGATGTTATCATTTCAGCAATGTGTAGCTCTGGAACAATTGTGTAATGCTTTCCCTGCACATTCCTTAGTATTTCTTTCACTGCTGATGTCCTTATGTGTCAGCTGAACACGTCTTCTGCTTTCAATAGCATCTAAAGCAGGCCTCTATGCCAGTATGTGAGCCAAGATTTCCCAAGAGGTACGTCAAATCACAGTTTAATGTTTCCATAACACTGCATCTCCCGGGGAGGACAGACGCGAGGCTCCCTACCTGTGTCTGCCAACAGTATAAATCATATATGATTGCGCACCAGCAAAATAAATACTCCTAACAATAGACAGAAGCTACATGTCTCCCTATGTCTAGGCCTTGTACATACAACACTACAATGGAAGGACAAGAAAAAGGTTTACAAAAGGTGGAATCCAACTTTGTTCTTTATGAAAATACTCATGTCTACATCTGGAAACTGTATTATCTATACAGTGATGTAGCTAAAGATAATGGGTACTCCGTTAGGCCAGGACCCCCCTCTTTAACATACCCACCTTGGGTTGATGCTCACCCATGTGTTATTGGTCATATGCTGTTGGCGCACTCTGATTGAATGTGTTTTCCTAACAGGGTGGCATAAAGATTCTAGTGGTTGCTGCCAAGGAGAAAAGAGGGGCTGGGGAGCAGTGGCAAGGTAAAAATCGGTTGGGGGGGGGGCTGAATGGTCAAAGTGACAGCGTCTTTTTAAGACAGACAAATTTCATAAAACCCTAGTATGTACGTTATATATGCTTCCTTTTAGGTGTGTCTGTGTAACAAGCCTTTGCAAGCTTCTCTTTCAATTATCAGGTGACAGGAAACTCTGGCTGTCCCCATAGAAAGACAAAGGACAGACTGAGTTTGTTCCTTATTACTATACAATGCTTCTAAGTCTTTAACCTGTTATTAGGACAGACAGTGTTCAAATCTACTTTTCAACCGATAATGAGATCTGCCAGCACAGTACAGACCGGGCTAATTATATAAACATTAACCTACTTAGCCCCCTGCATTCCAGAGCAAAGCTCATTACAAAGAACAACTTGGCAATTTGACTTTTGTCTTGCGATGGTTGTAAGGTAATTAAAAAAACGTACGATCTGCCCATCTTGGACAGGCAGATCGTACTTGTGATCATCGCATGCCCGCCCCCCTGAGGGGCAGGCTTCCGATGACTGCAATGCTGAATGGGCAGTGTGCGCTTGCGTCTGCTCGTAAGACAAAAGACACTCGACCGTACAGTAGAAACGGTCGCACGCCTTCATTACACCAGCCGATTATGGTATGATCGCGGGATTTCCCGCAATTATCATACGATAATCGGCAGGTGTATGGGCACCTTCACACTTTAAAAGCAATGCAGTGGTAACTCTACTTTATTGGCAGCCAGTTATCCAGCCCACACAGTGAAGGCTGGTCCTATGAGTTACTCATGTCCAGAGAAAGTGTTCCGATGAGCAGATTATGCACTAGTGATAACAAACTATAGAGAAGCGATGTACTCAGAAAGTGAATCCAAGGTGTTCTCTTGTGAAAGACAGTTTGACTTAAAAACAAACAAAAGATCTGTTGAAAGAACATGAAAATAATTCTGTATGAATAGTACATTACATATTTCAATGAAGTATAAGGAGAAAGTACAGATGGGTAAACATCTGCAGGAAAGCACCCACCTTAGGGTCATTGTTGTCTCCTAGTATTTTGAGAAAGTTAGGCGAGGGGGAGTGGAATGGGGGCATACACTTCGACTTCTCTGACTTCGCCGTGAGGCCCTGTGGATTTTTAGACTTAAAACTCTCACACCTTCTGGGCCCATTCACACCATGTCCGGATCATTTTTCTTCCACACCAAAAATTCATCCCAATGCATTTGTATGTGATTTTGGGGCTCTGTTCACACCAGTCCACTCCATTCCAGTGCAGGAAAAAAAAATGCTGCACTGGAACTGGCTCCACTGTTAATGAGAAGACCTAAAAAGGTGCTCTCAGGAGCTCCATACATGCACTCTGAGAATTGCTGCCTACCTTCCTGCACTGCCAGTACTGTTGCAGCATACCATGGTACCGGACTGAACTTAAGAAGGTAAAGATAAATAAAGAATTAAACAGTTTTGGCTATAATGGCAGTGACTTAGCAGACTCCTGCAGCTTGTCCCCAATCTTTACCGTTTTCTGCAGGATGTCCCTGATCTCCCGCCATTCCTGCAGCATGTACATAGTCTTTGACCACCTCCAGTAGTATGTTCACAATCTTTTCCCGTCTTCTCTAGCACTACATATACTGAATATTATGTGTGGGCATATAGTGATTGCTGGAGCCATGCTTGAAACCTTCTATCTCTAGGAAGTTGACAACCACATATATTAAGCTTCTGGTTAGCCACCTTACTTTCATTAGTGATATATAAACATGATTTACATGAGTTAGGCTAAGTTGCAAGCAGCAACATGTTTTTATCCACTATCATACAGCAACAACTCAGCAATTTGTTTTATCACTATACAGCTTACAACGTTAGAACATAGAAATAACTGGAAAATGTTAAATTATGCTACAACAAGCCACAATACATTTTGGGTAATAATTATGAAGACAATTGCTTGGCTTGAAAAAAGAACTCTAGGCTAGGGATGCACCGATATATAGGCCACCGAAACACATAGCCTAAAATGCCACTTTTGGCAGTATGCCGAAAGTGCCATTTTCAGGCTAATACAGCGGTGCATCCATTCCATTCTCTTCTCCACGCTGGGCGCTGCTCTGTGTCCCAGCGTGAGGAGAGAAACTGTGACAGGAGGCCGAGCACTGCGGGAGGGGAGCGCTGTGAGCGGCCGGCGTCTCTCCTCCCACACCGCTCAGCCTCCTTTCACAGATCAGAGGAGAGCAGTGTGGGCGGAGACAGCCAGCGCTGTTACAGCAGGCTGAGCTCCGCCTCCTGTGACAGCGTGTCAGGAAGGAGAGCAGTACAAACACTCAGTGATCGCTGAGTGTTTGTAAATAATTGAGAACATAGTATGTTTACTATATCCTCCATTATGAATGAATGGGAAGTGATCTACATCACTTCCTGTTCATTCATGATTGTGGTAAACATACTATCACCACATGTTATGAATGAACAGGAACACTCAGTATAGAGGATTCCTGTTCATTTATTACAGAGGCTGCAGAAAAAGAGATTGAGGTCTCTATGTCCTCAATCTCTTTTTCTATTTTAAAAGGTAAATATCAGGGGTCTGTTTAGACCCCCAATATTTCTCCAAAGCCCCTAAAAGTAAAACATTAAAATATTTAATAAAAAATGAAATAAATAAAAATAAATATAAAAAAATTTAAGTTTATAAAAAGTAGATAAAAACATTTGAAAAAGTTCAAATAAAAAAAACATTTCCGTTTCAACCTGACATCTTATTTAAATTTTGGTTTTGAAATGTTCATTTCGGTGCACCTCTACTCCAGGCAAATAAAATCTTAACACTTGTAGTGGGGCCATCCCCACACTGCAAGGGTTAAGTACTCACTTTGTCTAAGGAGCTACAATATCAGAGTTATACTCATCCAAACCTCCTAGCCTGCTGACTGTTAGGCTAGTCCTTGGAGTCTCGCTCCCCCTCTGCTATGACGGGCTAAGGTCCTGTGAGTCATCACATCCTATTCGGTGTAAAGAACATGAGGATACCGAGGGACATTCCATTGCTAGACTGGAGGAGAAGACAGGCTAGAGGGACCAATCAAGGAGTGCGATTCCGGTGAGTCAATCACTGTGATTTTATCTCCCTAGGCAAAATGAGACCTTAACCCTTGCAGTTTGGGGATAGCCCAACTGCAAAGGTTAAGATTTTATTTTCCCAGAGTTCTTCTTTAAGAATGTCCTGTTGTTTTAGAAAAGCCCCTAATGTTAAACAAAATATATACTGTCCTAGAATCATCTTGTGAAAATCTCCATGCTTTACCGTGGAGAGGAGCAATGGGTGAGGGAAGCAGCTCCTAGTACTAAAGGAAAACCCATTCAAGTGGCAGGCATTATATCTTCCCCTGTCCTCTGGAGGTGGTAAAAAGCAGGAGCCAGAAATCAATAAATTCAAAATCAATCAATTTGATCATTAAAACACAGGTAAAGCAGGTGTAAAGAGGATGGCATGGTACTGTAAATTTGTCATGCAAAGCACACTGCTGAAAACAAATCGACTAAATCGATTAACTGTTGCAGCTCTACTATGCAGTGACTGCGATGTGTACAACCAACTGTTATGTTTCCAGCTATGGTTTGTTTCATATTGCTGCTAAAGGTTCCCACAGACATTGTAACCATAAACATACAGTAGTACAAATATTAGAATACTTGTAACATATTTTAACACCTGCCTGCTGCAGGTCTCATTTGCCTAATCATTGAAACATCCAATCATAAAACCAGTAAAAATATCCTATGTTTGGAACTCTCTGATAGTTTCATCAAGTACATCAAGTAGATCCGGTTTATCAATCAACAATTTATGTTCCTCCTTTAGATCTCAGAACATTCGCTCCACTTTCTAATAGTTGGGGTCAAATCGATGATCAATTTGCACCGAAGTGACGAAAAAAGTAAAAGGAGCAGCATGGGAAATTTTTCTTGAAGAAAAAAAATTATAACAGTAAATGTGGTTTTTGTTCGGGAAATTCCACTTATTCCAAAATTGAATTTTAAGTCGAAATAAAAATCGAATGAAATTTTGGACGGCATACGTGAAATCTCTGATGGCATTATCGGACGGTCTGAAAAGATGTTTCATACAAACATTTGTTCGGAAATCTACCAGTGTATGGCCAGCTGCTTTAATTCTACTACGGTAGTCGATGAACTGCTTTATCACCATGTATGGTCAGACTGTTGCACAATGACAGTAGACTCATCAGGATGAAACAATGACATGCTCCTAAGAAGAATGGGCACATAACAGGTGTCGGCTAGCTAAGACGCCTAGGTAAAGCCCATCCCTACCCTTCTAATTCTACCACCTCCTTCCTGAATTACCACCCAGAAGCTCAACAATCCCGTTCACATCACAATCTCTAGTCCCCCTTCACATCATAAGCTCATCAAACCCGCCTTCACATTAGAGTGCTCATCTCCCCCCACCCCTTCCCCTATCAAAGTCCTATCATCAGGAGCTGCAGATGATGCAGCATGTCAGAGGGCAGAAGGCAGAAGCCTGGATGAAGGTGAACTACCATCCTTTTCTGAATGGGCCCCACCCTCCCTGGATTGGCATAATTATTTTCCATGGTGCTGGTGGCCTGCTTCAACCATGGAAAAGCATGACACTGTGTGAGCATTCCGAGGCACCCTAGTTGAGAAAAGCCATCAATCAGAACAGCAAAGGTTATGATTTAACCACATATCTCCATGAAAGATGCAGTCTGACAGACAACCAGGATCAATGTAACACTAAGAACTAAAGGTGCCCACAAAATAGATTACAACTCAGAAGGTAATCTCACTAGTTATAAATATAACCAGGATATTGGGAATCAATTACCAGCTAAACAAAGAAGAACCAGACTGCTACACACAGCGTACAGTGGCTCAGACTGGCTGATCAATATAGCTGCCTCTAGAAGCAAATCAAAGCAGGATGCTTGACTTTAGGAGATGAAAGGATAGAACAAAAAAGGAGAATCCTAAATGCTTGCTGTGTATGTCTATAAACAATAAGAGGCCACATGTCTTTGCCGAGTGTCCGTGGGCTGCCAAGGGCTGTGCCTGAGGCCAAAGCGCTCTCTAGTGAACTCCCCTGCCAGCATGCATTTCACAGAGAAATCAGCCTTTGTTTCCAGGCAGAGAAAGCATCTACCACACCTGTTACTGTCAACTGTAACCTCTTGGTAGGCAGAACTAAAGCTGGCCATACACATGTAGAATTTCCTTCAAAGAAATGTGTTTTCGAAATGTTGGTTGGATTTTCTAATAGCTGATGGGTCAAATCGACAAGTTCAACCACAGTGATGAAAAATCAAAGGAGCAGAAGGGAAATTTGTTTTTGAATGAATGGAATTATAACAGTGAATGGGATTTTTGTTAGGGAAACTTCATTCCTTCCAAAATCGAATGTTTGAAATTTCGTTTGGTTCTAACAACATTCTTCAAGTCTCTGATGGCATTATTGAATTGTTCTGATTACATTTTTGTATGAAGGTTCATAAAAAAAAATCTACCAGTGTATGGCCAGCTTAAGACCTATCCCAAAACTGACTCGATGACAGATATGAAATTATTGAGTTTTTGTTGCTGCTGCATCTATGATACATAGGATCCATGGTGGATCCGCTTTTCAGAGGGTGGTGGAGCAGCGGCTGCACAGAGTTCATGAGGTGATGCTGCCGCCTTCTGAATGCAGGTTTTTTTGGTTTTTATATCCCAATGAGCACACAGACACACATATTGTACAATGGCATCCATTCCCCCTGTGCTATTGTGTTTTGACAGCTGCAGGTGTGCCACAGTCAGAATAGCCGAACAGTGAATGCAGCTGATTGGCTCCCATCACTGCTCAGCTAAGAATCAAGCTCCTTTGACAAAAATTGATTGAGAAGTAGACTTTTGTCAAATGGGGGATCCCCAAGAGAACACACAATGCTAGATTTTTCGGCGGGTCAGCAGGACTCCGACGAAATTCGAGCAATGTATTGCCAGATTTCAGTGCACTGTCCAATGTATAGAAAACATGTATAATTCACATGTGTAGCTTTAAACATGGTCTGCCGTACAAAAAATGCTAATGAACAAAACGTGCAAAAAATAACTAAAAAACACCTGAAAGAAGGCAAGCATTGGTACTTTGTAAACCCCTACTCTGTATCTTTTAGGTCTGATCTGCAGATCCGTAAATAAAACTTTTTCATATTGCATTTAACCAAGTTATGGTCACCTTGTTGCATATATTATATATAATCATCAAAACCACGATAGAATTTACTAAGCAACAATTAAAATACACAATAAATGCAAGTTTTTGTGCCTTAATGTGAATGATGAATACATGCCAGAAGTATTGTCTCCCTTACATGTTCTAACCATCTTTAACAAAAGGAAAGGAATATCCACTTGTGCCTGAAAGGCATCCCTTTTACCCATCTCAGAAATGTGACAGGTATGAGTTCACACAATGCTGAGAAGGGTAACTCATCCAATTTACAGGCATTCTGCTGAAAAGAGAAACATATGCAACGTAAATGATTTTCCATCAAGGAAACCGCTATCTTTTCTGTTACCACAAAGCCATTCTGTCATGAAGAGTTTAATTTTTCCCCTTTTCCTGTGACCTATACAAGAGTTCACTTCCTGATGTCAGTGTGTGGCTGCACACTTCCTTGTTTGCATAGCTGAGTGCAGAAAAACTGAATTGATAATCACGGTCAGCACGATTAAAAAAAAACCTTTTAAATAGACAGCAGGGAGAAGGCTGGCCATACACTGTACATTTGTTCTTATTCAGCATTGAGGGCTGAACAAGAAAACGCTCGACCCCCCTGCCAGTTATTGTATTCTGACGGTGTGCCACTGTCAGAAAACCTGACACTGACGTAGCTAATAGGCAGCTTCAACAAAAGAAGATTGAAAGATAGATTTTTGTCAAACAGGGCTGAGGTAGGGTGGGGCAAGGTGGGGTGGTGTTCCCAACAGTGGAGTGGTGTGCCAAACAGTGGTCAGATGTCAGTTGAGTCCTGTTGGTCACAATTCACACAGCATATGTCTGCTTGATAGAACATGCTGGATCACCATCTAAACCAAACCATACATTCCTGGCAGTTTAAACATTAACCAATTTTACTGCCAAGCACAGGGTTTATAATAAACAAAGACTTACAGTTTTACTACTTTTATCACATTGCTGACACTTGTGATCACTAAAGATCAGCTGAAGAACCTGACAATAATAAAGCTGAACTTCAGGCAGATATTAAAAAATAATGAATGATGATCTGTATTTATTTTTTTTAAAAATTGAAATCCCCTGTAAGTACCTGAATAATCTCGAGAATCAGAAGTCAGATTGAGTGAGGGAGAACCAGCACTACTGGCCTATCAGGAGTGCTGCATGCACATGTGCTTATGAAGGACATGCCAACAGGAGGAGGGAAAATGAACACAGGGAATGAGGGAGAATGATTCCCCTCTTCAGAGCACTGCTGCTTCTTCACTGTCCAATTACAGGCTGGAGACCAGAAGGTGACCTATACTGCTCAAAGCCCATTTCCACCTTTGTGGAGGTATTTTCAAAATACATATGCCAGCAGTGTACACAGAGTGTACATGAAGGAGGCATATACCGTTGCTGTGCATGAACTCAGAAACTGACTTTTTTTTTTTGTCCTCTTCATCTCCTCATGGCTCCTTTAGAAATGGCCGTCTCTGTGCTCTGCAAGCAGTCTGTGTAAATTAACACTCTCCCTCGGAGCTCTCCCCCCCTATTCATTAGTATTTGTAGTGGCAATCCCCTCATGAACGGTGTATTGTGTCCCGGAAAGGCAGAGCTGGCGCGTAGTGATCTTGCTACAATGACTCACAGGGAAGGGGTCAGCTGCTTTACAATCTGACCTGTGTCAGACTGAGTTTACTGTGGAGAAAATCTGTAGGACTCAGGCCTACTCAAAAGTACGTACAATTTAAGAAAGCTTGCAATGTGAGTCATCAAAATGTGCAAAGATATACATCATCACTGCGCCTCTACATTACCACAATGAATGCTAATCATTTACAAAGGTAGAAATGGGCTTTAATATTGCTTAGAAAACAGTAAGAGCACCACCCTGGCTCTGCTGTCTGGCAAGGTGGTGTAAATCTCAGGACTGGATGGACAGAAACACAAACTTTGATAAAACAGCTCGCTGTGTATTTTAGCTCTGTATTTAGCAGTCTGCTTAGAGTTCACTGTTCTAGAAACCAAGGGAAAATCGCCTAATTGAGCATTTAGGAGGTCTACAAAGTAAACATTCCATAGTTTGTTTATGCATTTATATCTAATAAAAAGAGATTGCTGAACCTCTATGTGAAACTGGAGTAGCAATAGAAAAATATGCTCCCCATAAGTGGGTAGATCAGGCTCCTGTAGATCCAATCCTGTATAACATGCCTGCAAAGTAATACTGCAATGGTAGCTTTCAGCAGGCTAGAACTTAAAGCTCCATCTCTGCTTGCATAAATGAATGGTCTGAATTATGCAATATGACAGAACAGCGTTGGCCTTCCCAAAGAGCGTATCTGTTGTGCAGAACTACCAGCGTAATATATTGATGAATTGATGCTGCCCAAGGCTATGCCTCCAGGGAATGTTTCTTTACTATTTCTTTTAAGGAGCCAAAAAAGATGCTGATTATATGACATTTTAGACTGCTAGTGTGTTGCTGGTCTGCGTTTTAAACTGGAAACAAATGATTGATGAACTACAGAGAATGCCCTCCTCAATGGGCACATGGCCATGCACTGTATATTCTTGCAAAGCTCAAACTGACGCACACAAAGGTTGAACTGGATGGACCGGTCTCCTTTTCCGACCTTATCGGGTATGGAAAAGCCATTTCTATGTCGACTATATCTGCCTATGTACAGTACAACATTTAGCTGAAGGTAATGCAAGTCTGGATCTTCTAGATATGAGCTTAAATCTGTAGGTCCTAATGTTTGATCCAATCTTAACAAGTACGGCCTGTTTTTAAAGTTATTCAAAGCTTGTACATAATTTATATCCAGCAGACAATTTAAAGCCCACCTACCTACCATCCCTCCTTCCTACCCCTCTCTAACCTATCCTGCTAGGTGTATCATTTTTCCTACCTGGTGAAGCAAATTTTACTGACCCGAGGGCGCCATTTAGGTCCCTTACTGGGGCTGTTTCAACCGATGGGGACAGCTTATTTAGCAGTGCACAATAACCCTTGTGGGCTGGTCCCCTTGAGCTGATGTCAGTGGTCTTCTGGATCCTTAGAGGACCCCTATAGTGGACAGCCAAATGGGAATTATCCCCATCACACAGGAAGTAATGTGGACAACTGGTAGAAGGACCCCAACCGGAAGTAAACAAAGAGAAGGACCAAGCACTGGATGATCACGTGACTGTGGTTTAAGGGAAGTGAAAAAGGTGACTATTTTTGTTTGAGCCCAGCAATCAGTGGGGGGTAGGGGGTGGTAGGATTTTTTTATTATTTCATCCTAGAATTGGACTTTAATATACTGATTTAAACAAGATATCTTTTCTGCTGATTTATTATATTCAATTTGACGCCAATATTTGTAGACTAGTGAAGCAAGATCTTAGGATGAAAAAGCAGCTCCATTCTACGCTTGACCGGGGATCCTGTATGTTAAGCTTGCCATGCTGCCTTTCTCTTTCCTGCACTCTGGGCTGGGGATCTCCCGGTGGATTGGGTGAGCAGCTGTGAATGTGATGCAGCCACAGATTACTGTTGCAGTAGAAGGGACAACCATCTGTGCCCTCTTCACAGTGTGTTGCTGCTCCTTTCCCTGAGACCTGACAGACCTCATCTACTCCCTCTGCTATAAAACTGACACAAATAATTCACAGACTTGACAGAATTGGGGAGCAATGTGCTAGCTTCAATTTGCCAAAAGCCTACCCATTAGTGTACTGTACTGGCAGAAAAGAAATGTACACATTAGTGAACACTCAGATAGAACTGCAGTGGTTTACTGTACCGCCTCGTACATGAGCAGGCACAACAAACCATTACAGTTTCTATGGAAAACCCATTTTCTTTCATCAATAATGTAGCAGCCACATGTCTCCAATCATATTATGATGATATATGTTGTTTTTAAATACAAACATTCTTGCTTCATTCCAAAAGTGACACCTCTAAACATAGATTTTCACCAAATCCAAAACAGTGATTAACCCTTTGCGCTGCCAAGGCGTTATTTGCACACACATTATAATGCATCTTTTTGGCCTGAAAGTTACTTAAAACCCCAGAGAGTTATACATTTCCTGAAAGCACAGACCCTGTAAAATAAAATCGTGGCAGTTGCAAATATTAGCTCTTTATCAAACCCCAAATTTCTGTAAAAAATACACAAGTTAATTTGCACAAAAACACAATAATGCCCTTTTTTTGGTAAAATATAAAAGAGGAGGCTGTGCCGTGTAGATAGATAACCAACATGCCAAGCTTAAAATTGTGTGTGTCCATGAAATGGTGACAAAATACAGTACCCCAAATTGTCCATAGGCTTTGCTTTAGAGTTGACCGTGAACATTAGCCCTAGAATTATTGTTCTCACTCAACATGTGTAGCACAATCACCGTTTTCGTAAGTAGGTGCACCTGATGTGCGTTTTTGCTGGTATGTGCAAGTTCATCTGTGATTGACTTCCCTCATCGATGTTCTTGCTCTGGATCATTGACTTAAAAATGATCGAACCTAGCAGGATCTACATAACAATCAAGCAACTATGCTTTTCAGAAAGTGGTCAGCAATGGCTGCCCCCATGTTTCTTTCATGAAAGGCTCACCCTAAAGACACATTCAACAGTTCATGAAATGCCATGTTGATCATATTCAAAGCCACGGGTGATGAGAAAACAACATGAACGGACAATTTTGACTCCTTACCTGATTTATTGTCTTAAGAGGGTACTTCTTCTTGTCACGCTCCTTTCCTCTCTCCATCTCTCTTTCTGAGCTGCATGCATCATGATTGTGTCCATTTTCACTTGGCTCCGCAGAGATATATTTTCCTGACTCTCTGGATTTCTTGCTAGGATGCCTTTCCCACTTCTCTTTTCGCTCTGGTGGTTTTAACGCCAGATCTTTCTGCAAAAATAAGGCAACCATTGACAATTTAGTAAAATCAAACAACACAGCAATGGTCATTATGACAAAAGCAACACAGAATTTGATTTTAATTGTAATGCACTCTAGTAAAATAGTTTGTTTACAGGCATACTCTTGCTAGTCATACGAATAGTCATGCCTTGGCATACAACTTATGTTTTGCTTGTGCAGTAAGGCCTAGGGACTTGTCTCTAGTGTTTCTGTTGTAGGTCTTCAGTATGTTGTTATTTGAATATAATAAAGGGGAAAACACACTCACAATAAACACACTTGTCTGATGTAAGGAAATTAAAAGAATGTTGGTGCAGGATTACAAAGGCTGCCAAGCGACCCAGAGCAAAAAGTTTGCAAGAGGAAAATGTGATATTGTCCATATACCGATTGGTTACCTATGCACAGCAGCTCCGGTTTTAGTAAATTCCCCCCAATGACTGCAACTATGGACGTTCAGTGATTATTATTAAGGTAAGATTTATAAAACGAACTGCTATTCCAGCTCTTTTTTGCAAAAATCTAATTTCTAACTAGTTATGAAGCTACTCTGAGCATTTTCTACTGATTGCTCATAACAAGCACAAGGTAGCACTTGGTTAATCCTTTTAGAGCCTTAAGGTGCCCACACACCTTGCGATAATCGTACGATAATCGCGGGAAATTATCGCAAGGTGTGTGGAAGGCGTGCGACCTCTGCTACTGTAAGGTCGCACGACTTTTACCTTAGGAACATGTTCGGAAACCCGCCAAGAATCGTACGATTGTCGGCGGCTGTGTGGCATGTTCGTAAGATAAATGGTTGTAAGGTGTGTGCCCAGCATTACTCAGATAGGCTCACAAAGGATGTTTCAGGCATCAAGCCGTGTCATCAATAATCTGGTTTGACATTGTTAAGTGTGAACCCCTTATTTGCACTCAGTCCCTTTGTGAGCTCTATTCACCCAAAGCAAATTATTAATGGCGCCAGCAAGTGCATCTCATGTCCTAATTAACAGAATGTAACAGTAATAGTCACCATTCTAGCCTAGCCTTTCTGCAGCAATCTTTTCAGGATGGGCAACATGTGGATTCAAATATATGCTGGTGAATAACATTGTTACAAGTGCGAATATGCTCCAGCAAATTGTACAGTGGTTGCTGCACATTATGCCCCTGATTGACATAGCTCCATGGGAGACTATATATATAAGCTCGACAGGACTCTCTGCTCATAATCAGAATGCTCTTAAGCTGGAGATATGACAGCTCTGCAGGGACTTCATTAGTGACTTCACAGCTGCTTACTGGGAATCAACAAGGATTCTCGCTAGAGCAGCCAACAGAATCTACACAAATACAGTAACAGTGACCCAAAATGCTAAACCTTACATTCCTGATCATGCTGCTACCCTGTACAAGATGCCAATCTCCTCCTGGAAATCTTTAGGGATGTCTGGCACACATGTAAAGAAAACTGCAATGTGAACCAACTGCAATGTGAACCAAGGAGAAGAGTGACGTATGTTATGTCTCTAGAGCCACAAGCCAGAAAATATTGTGTGTATCTAAGCTAATGCGCACACACACAAAAGAAGTGGTCTTTATTGCACACACAAATCTGCTTCCTGCGAATGAAATGGAACTCTAGACATTTTCTTTTTATGTTCTTGATAGAGTGTAGCAGGGCTGAAACTATTTCAGATTTGTTGTCTTATATCCAAGTTGAGAGCACGCTTTTTTTTTTTCTTTTACCAGCAGAATGGGAAGTGGTTATTGCTGTCTATTTCCCTAGTGGACAGGTGTCACCGAGATAGGAAATAAGGAGAAAGCTCTGTAACAGAGATAAAGACCATAATAAAAACCCAAGAGATATTCTAACCCTTGCAAACTGTATCCAAAACTTAAAGAGACACTAAACTCAGGCGTTAAATCTTAAAGATACATTCAAGTACCTTAACTAGTAACAAAAATGTATATTATTTGTGTATCACTATAGATTCTCAAATCATCTCTGAATTCATACTGGCACTGTCCTTCCTTATGGAGGGTGACTACTTTTGTTCCCCATGGTCCATGTGTGTAATGTAAAGTAGCCACCGCTCCAAGCTCACTCCCGTGATGGACTACAATCCCAATAGAAATTAGTAAACTAACAGTAAACTCTCTGAGGTGAATTTATCCAAACTGGAGGACAAAATCAGGAGCAGCTGTGTATGACAACCAATCAGCTTCTCTCTCCAGTTTGTTCAGTTAAGATTTGAAAATGAGAGAGAGATGCTGATTGGTTGTCATACACAGCTGCTCCAGATTTTGTCCTCCAGTTTGGATAGATTCCTCTCTCTTTTATCAGGTATTCAACTAACCAGAACTCTAATCTGACCAGAAAAAAAATCCTGTTTCTGCGGCATGCATTATCCTGGAAACGATTGTGTCCATTTGTCTTAATTTGCTTTTGATTACTGCATTTCAATATTAATATGAAGTCAATGTTATGATATGGTACGGTATGGGGTATGGCATTAGTTAGACCTATTTTTAATAGTAACTCTCAAGCAGCCAGAAACTACATTTATCCGGAATCTACAAATCCCCGTTGATCCCAGATAACGGGGTGTTTACTGTATGTTTTTTATCTATATTTTATAAGCTCTTCCCTGATCTAAGAACATCCTGTGTTTCTCTCAGGTTAAGCTCCATTATCACCTTTGCTGTTTCCATTTGTAATGGTTTGGTTACTTTTTATATATGGTAGCATTTATTACTTTGAACCAAGCACTTGTGGGAAACCACACCACAAAATGCTTAAACCCCCACTGGATCTTAAAAAAAAAAACTATAATGCTTTAGAGTTTAGAGACAATTGTACTATTTTATATTTTTTAGGGCCCAGTCAGGCTGTGTGTTCCTTTAATGAACGCACATTAATACAACATGCTATAGTGAAAAAACCCACACTTAGCCCTTTTTTTGTCCTAATGCACCACACACAAAGTGGTTCGCATCTGTGCCTTGTCGTGCTCTGAAATGCATGTGTTGAGGTGCAGTGAAACGAGTTGGGGTGCAACTCATAACTAATTGAAGTGTAAGCCGATAATGTGTAGTTGTACCGTGCATTACTGAATGCATCTGTGTGAATGGGCCCTTAAGCTTTATACTTGTTTTTTTTTTTAAACTCAAAATGTATATTTTTGTTATACCATTGGTATAAAACTGGTACCTGCTTAAGCGATATGATTACTGATCACTGATGAGCATTACACAAGTCAAGGAAATATATAAGAAGGGACTTTCTCCTATTATCTTGCTAGCATTCAAATTCTTGCAGCTTATAAAAATTGGATATTCTAGGAACTATAAGAGATCCTATTTGGACAATGATCATTTCTGTCAAATCAAAACATTCTTACATTCCAAACCCAAGTGAAGTACTCAAAGATATCAAGTGGAAAAAAATGTATGCCACTAGTTCACAATGACCAATGTTCTATATGTGACAGCATTGACCCTAAAAAAAAATGAAGACTATCCTTGCTTGATTTAAGATGTCAAGGTCCTGTGTACCTTGTATATCATATAAGCCTTGAAAAGGCTGAGAAGTAGCACTAACAACAAATCCAGGATGTGACATGATGACCACAGCTGAAGAATATTAAACTGCAATAGAGATCTCATAAATGGGTTCTAGCAGAAAGATAGAGATGTACAATAGTTTACTCAGCTGTGTCCACATTCTGATTAGGCTCAGAATGAGACCCAATAGTCCGTGGCAGCAGAAAAGCCAGTGTATTACATTGGGAAATGTGCCTTTTAACCTTACAATAACATTTTATACACTAGACCAGAACAAGCACCAATGTATTTTATCCATTCTGCAATGCTTGCAGAAAAATAAAAAATGGAGGTATTGTTCACAGCAACCAATCAGGAATTATTTGCAGTGCGTGAGAACAAAGGTGCATAGGCGTGGACAGAGAGAATGCCTCAACTGACAAGCATACAGATCAGAAACATTTGACACAGAGCAATATTTACTTTGCGAGGATGGGATCGTTTTACTGTGTGTAGAAAACTGGATTACATCAAAGCTTAGAGAAAGAGATCAAAACAGGAAGCCGATGTACTGAGGGACAGAGAGTGCTTTATGTCAAGGCCAACACAGTAATGAAAAGGGACAGATCCTCTGCAACCTCTGGCTTGACTACAAGAGCTGCAACCTCTCTATTTCAGGAAGCACAAAGTGATTATCTACATTCTAGAGTACTATTAAGTGAGCCTTGTACTAAAATATATATCCAATTATATATTCGTTGGGGCCAGCCCGGCTTTCTACTCACAAAATCACTACAAGCCTGTAACAGACTTTAACATAGACATCTGATATATATACACACACACACACATATATATACACACACAGTCAGTCATGGCCAAAAATATTGGCACCCCTGCATTTCTGTCAGATAATGCACCACTTTGCAATACATACATACACATACACTACCATAAATGACAGTGACCAACAGGTTGGAAGATCCTCTTCTCTCCGAACATGAACGAATACTAGCTACACTGTGAAAATCATGATCGTCAACAGCTCTGTGATGTTAAAAGTGTATTTCCACTTTGGTAGCCAAATTGGGACAACACCTATTTTATACTAGTTACATGTTCTCATTCACATAGAAGAAGCTAACAAAAATTGTATGTTAATGAAGTTAATGAGAGAAACACAATCCTCAAATTTCAGTGCAAAAGCAGGGTACACATGGAGCAAACCTCAGCCGATTCAGCAGGAATTGGCCATAATTTGCCAAGTTGGTGACCCTATTCCATTGGTAGAAATCAATCATTAGATCAACCTTCGCCCAAGGAACATGTTGGATAATTTTTGAATGAATGTGGCTGCAAGCACCATTTGGGTATTCTGACAGCGGCCGTTGGCAGCTGTCAGAATAGAATGCTCACAAGAGGAGATTTCTTCATCCATGCTGAGTTGACGGAGGAATCTATTTTATTTCCTTCATTCAGCCCACAGGTTGAATGAAGGAAATATTGCTACACATACTTAGTTCTGCAATTCTGTTCAGGTGCTACCTTTAAATAGGATCTTTTTGAAGAGACTTTAGCCATGTAAAATAAGATAGAAACGTGTGATATACAGTCTCAAATTATCACATCTCTAGTTTTTTTTAGGAAGAAACACAGGCAGGCAGCTGAGAATTAGAATACAATAAAGCAGTGGTTCTCAACCTGGGTAATCTCAGGACCCACATTTGTCCTTGGTCATTAAGTCACGACCCAAATCGCACTGCAATGGAACGCACGGCATTAGGGTAACACGCATTCTGGTGCGGGCATACGAACTGTGGGTGGGAGGTGCGTTTGAGGTACCATTCAAATGAATGGTAACGCAACACACCTCCCACACCAGATTGCGAGGTAGGTGCGATTGCGTGGTACAGTGCGTTAATCGCACGGTACTAGTGTGAACGGGCCCTCTAAGACACTGACATACATACACACCCACAGACACAATCTCACACACTCACATACACACTTTTTTTACATCCACCCAGTCTCCCTACCTTCGAGATCTCGAGTGGATCCTCAGCCTGGGATCCAGTGTGGGCTGCTGTGCTGTGACGGAGCTCCATCCATATGTGCATTGCAGGTACAGCTCCCTTGCACGCCCTGTAGAGGTGAAGGGAGCCACAATGTGATGTTCCTCCGGTCGAGGCACCTCTACAGGACATGCAAGGGAGCTATAAGCAATGCACGTATGGAGCTCCCTTGCGGTCATAGCCCAAGCGGACATTCAGCGCCAGGCAGCATATTTTGAATGGCGTGAGAACTGACAATGTTGCACTAGGGGGAGGCAGAGGAGCCTCTAACCTAGAAAAGTGGAAGGTATGCGGTGACCCACTTTTGGGTCACGGCCCACCAGTTGGAGAACCAAGGCAATAAAAGCACCTTTTTTCTTATGCACATCACAACAGAAAGTCATATCTGAAAAGTTCACTAAGGGCACTAATTGTTTATGGGAGTTTTAGCAGTATGGATGAACGAATTACAAATAACCCATGAAATGAGATATATATATATATATTGGCATTGGCAGTATTTAAGGAAACATGCCCCCTGTGTAAAGTTGTTCAAAAACCTCAGCTGGCAAATTTTGGCTCATTACAAAACACTTAGACCTGCAAGTAGAATCCGAACACAAATATCAGATATTTATTTATGCAGCGAATATGCGGTGTACTTATTAATGTCTAGTGGCAGCATGAGAAGCAGAGACATGCAGAGCGTCTCCATACTGGAGGGTAGAAGACTCCTGATCGCTCAGCTGACGCTGCTGTTGCTGGAACACATCCCACTTGCAGCAGACTCTTGTTAACGGCAACATCCTGCAATTTCACAGCACTTGGCGAAGGAAAGATATATACACAGCACAATAGATATTTTACACAATCTGGAAATGTTAGTGTTTGTCCAGTCATCTCCTAAACATCAGCACAACCAAACATAGATGTTAGATAATACTTTTAGCTCAAAACAAAGAAGCAAAGCATGGCAACTGCTTTCATCACTGTACGACAGCAGAAACGGTAAAGGAATAGGATATAGAAAACTTTTGCACAAAGGTCAGTCCCCTTTTGAAAGACTTCCGCTCTGTGAACGATGCATCATAACGCCTCTAAATGCCCCTGTTGGATGGCCACTTCTCAGCATGTCACAGTTATATAGGTGCTATAGTGAAATGAAGTCACAAGGTTTTAAGTTATTTCAAATGCTGATGAAATGATTTACAATGGATGCTGCTCCTTCATGTTCCAAAGTTTTAGTTTCCTGCAGAATCAGCAGGTCCTGGAGTACTGGTCCTGATATCCTATGTAAAGGTGCCCATACACCTTACGACCATCGCAAGACTTTTGTCTTGCGATGGTCGTATGCTTCTTGAAAGCCCGTACGATCTGCCCACCTTGGACGGGCAGATCGTACTTGCGATCATCGAAAGCACGCCCCGCTGAGGGGCGGGCTTCCGATGACGGCAATGCACAACGGGCAGTGTGCGCGTGCGCACACCGGCCCGTTCCGCAGATATCGGGTGAGCAGGCTAGAAACCCTCCGAGAATCGCACGATTGGGTTTTCCAACATGTTGGCTCGACAAAAGACGTGCGACCGTACAGTAGAAAAGTTCACACTGCTCGATTCTCGTACGATCGCGGGATTTCGCCCGATTCTCGTACGAGAATCGAGCAGTGTACGGGCACCTTTAGAGTTGCTCCTTTCCCTTGCAGGGTCCTATGGAGCCACCCTTGTGAGTGCTAATGAGCTGTGCATCTACACAAGCGCACACAGTCTGTGTACCCATCGCACTCAGAGCCGCTGCTCCAAAAATGGAAGGTGGGTGCAGCAGGTGTCAGCGGGTGGCTTCTGACAAAATATAAGAAAAGGATGGACACCGGCACTCCAAAGCAAGTTCAGTACGTGTTTATTAACGTACTAGTTGCAAGTAGAACACTCTAAATAACGTTTCGGGGTCTCACAGGATCCCCTTCATCAGTCAAACAAGTGATAGTCACTGAGGATTGCGGTTATATACCGGCCACCAGGACCAGTATCTCACTTTCTGGATGACTTATCTGCCTGGCTACCCTACTTTCTCTCCTCAGAAATACCCACTATCATTCTTGGTGACTTTAACATTGCTACTAACATTAACACCACAGCTTCTGCTCAATTTCTTAACCTAACCTCTTTTTTTGATCTAACACAATGGTCAAACACTCCTACTCACTCTGATGGTAACATGTTTTCTCCCACTTATGCACTCCTTGCAACCTCTCCAACACCCCTTTCCCCCTCTCAGACCACAACCTTGTCAGTTTCACCCTCACCCTATCCCCAACCCTGAATCCACCTACACGGCACACTGTCACCCGGAGAAACAGTCTGCTACTGACTACCTCTATGACAAAATCTCACCCCTGTCCTGCCCTGACCTGGCTATTTCTGTCTTCAACAGCTCACTTGCATCCTCAGTAGACACTTTGGCTCTCCTCACTACACACAGACTTAGACCACGTCCACTACAACCGTGGCAAACAAAAGAAACTAGACATCTAAAAAGACATAGTCGCGCTCTTGAACGACTGTGGCGAAAAACTAGCTCTCTGCAAGATTTCACCTGGTATAAAGCTGCCCTCCTAAAATATAATTCCTTCCTCCGTGCTGCCAAACAGACTTATTTTGTTACTCTCGTTAACACACTCTCATTTAAACCTCGTCAACTCTTTTCCACTTTTAACTCTCTACTATGTCCCCCACCGCCACCACCTACTAACTCGCTGACTGCCCAGGACATTGCCACTCATTTCAAAAACAAAATAGATACAATTCGGGATCAGATCGCCACTGTGCAGTCACCTTCCCCTAGTCATGTTCCAGGCCCACCATCACACTTGTTACTCTCCTCTTTTGACCCTGTCACCACAGAGGAGGTTACAAAGCTTCTCTCTGACACCCACCTCACCACTTGCCCCCTGGACCCTGTTCCCTCACCACTACTTCGGTCACCCTCATACTCTATCCTACACTCTCTTACCCACATTTTCAATCTCTCCCTCTCTACTGGAATCTTTCCCTCCCCTCTAAAGCATGCCCTGGTCACCCCAATACCCAAAAAACCATCATTGGACCCTACCGACCTCAACAATCTCAGGCCAATCTCCTTACTGCCATTCACCTCCAAACTCATAGAACGCCTCATCTACAGCCGCCACCTCGCTGATCACAACCTTCTCGATCCCTTACATTCCGGCTTTCACCCCCTACACTCCACTGAAACCGCCCTCCTAAAACTCACTAATGACTTAACAGCTAAACACAATGGCCACCTATTCCTTACTCTTGCTATTAACAAAGGATAAAATTCAAAATATTAACAACCACGTAAAAAGCCATCCACAACTCTGGCCCCCGGCTAGATATCCAACCTGGTCTCAAAGTATTACTCTAACCGTCCCCTGCGCTCTTCACAAGACCTCCTGTTTTCCAGCTCCGTCATCAACTCCTCCCATGCTCGCCTCCAGGACTTCACTAGAGTGTCTCCCATCCTATGGAACTCTCTACCCCAACCTGTCCGTCTATCTCCCACACTGACTGCCTTTAGGCGATCCCTAAAGACTCATCTCTTCAGGGAAGCCTATCCCACCTCACCCTAACCACTGAACAATCACTTTCTCAAACAATCATCCCCGCGCAGCTACCTCCTCATGTATCACTTGCCCCTCCCTTTTAGATTGTAAGCCCTCACGGGCAGGGCCCTCCTTACCATCTTGTCTTAAATTGTATTGTGACTGTAATGTCTTCCTTATATTGTAAAGCGCTGTGCAAACTATTGGCGCTATATAAATCCTGTATAATAATAATACCCGTGTACCGACCTTTGGCTGCTGATTCACAGACTACTCTCATCATCTTCTGCTTCATAACCGATACCTTTGGCTACTGACCTCAGCTTGTTCACTGACTACGCTTCTGCCTGCTCCTATACTACTACTACTGTCTGCTTGTGTACTGAACTCGACCTGTTATGCCACAAATTTGCCTGCTGTTTCAGCTACTGGACTCTGAGCCTGATCCCAGATTGTGATACTTGTACTGGACAACAAGCGCAGGGAAGCCGACCTGAGAGAGTGAGAATGTTGGGATCCAGCTGTTCTAAACAATGATGACTGTAAGTACATGGGCAAAAATTTAAAGAAATACTTTGATGGCCAATGTATATTTGTTTGATCTGGATGCATTACTGGAAAAAAGTTTTACACTTTAATACAACTTTATCCTGGGGAAAACTACAACAAAGAAGTTTCAAGCCTCAAAGGCCCCGTCACACTTTTACAATCTGTTACCACATGTGCACTGCAATTTACAATGGGCTGCCACTGCACCACAACAGAAGGAAATACGTCCCTGCACCATTTTCATGATGCAGTGCACAACAAGTGTGCTATGCAGGTTGTGGCGTGCTGCAGCACGGGTGGTTGGAAACTACTGTACTATTGCATCAGTGTGCCACTCTAAATTAATGAACTGCACTGTGCCTAAAAGCACATTACTGTACCGCACAGGTTTGAAGCCCGCCTAATGTTTTGCTATGTGTAACAAACTGTGCCGTCACTCAGCATGATGAAGGGGAATAGGTGGGTACAGACTAGATGTCTACGGATATATGGTAGAGGACTGAAAATGACTATCCCTCTATTTTCAATGGAAAAAAATTGAAATTGCAATAGAATTGCAATAGAAAAGCATAAGAAGAGATGACGAAATGGACATATGCAAAGTATTGCCATTTCAATTTCTTTCCCTTGAAAACAGAGGGATAGTCATTTTTAGCCCTCTGTAGACATGAAAGAGTGCCTGATTAGAAAAGAATAAGAAGAGATGACGAAATAGGCATATGCAAACTAATTGATCAGGCATTCTTTCATTTCTCAATCAGACATTCTGGGTAATGGATTCCGACTGTGTATATTTATTTATTATCAACTCTACCTATCCAAATGCCAATGTGTTTTCTAAGAGTTTCTGGACCTACTGTGGAAATCTCACACTATACAAGTGCTAGACAAAGTGGCTTACAAGCCACCTGATGGTTTGCGCCTTTCTCCTGGGAAACCTCTTTTCCTTCCCAGTGGGGAAGAAAAATTCTACAAGAGACACGACAAAAATAACTGGTAATTTATTTTTATTGCAAATTCTCTTACTGCCAGAAAGATTGTTTTAACAAATTATACATGTTAGTAAAAAAAAAGAGCTTAAGAGGCTATTGTAGGAAACTGCTAAACAATGGGTATGTGAGTAAAAACAGACAATTTGCTTGACCCAAAAAGCAGTATGGTTTTACTGAGGGCAGATCATGTCAGACTAATCTAACTGACTAAAATCACAAATGTATTGGATGAGGGTGGTGCTGTAGACATAGCCTATCTTGATTTCACAGAAGCATTTGACATGGTTCCACCTAATGATCTCATAACAATGTTGTGCAAGCTAGGATTTAACCCTTGGGTGGTTCAATGGGTATTCAGTTGGCTAAACTATGGCTATCAGAGTGTGGTTGTAAATGGGGTACATTCAGAGACCACTTATTAATGATGTACCCAAAGGCTATGCACTATGTTCTGTTCTATTTAATATGTTTGCAAGTGACATAACTGAAAGCTTGGTGGCAATGTATGTCTTTTTGCTGATGACACAAATGTGTGCAATAGGGTTGGTATTCCTGGAGGTGTTCTTAACACAGAACATCATTTACCATTGCTGGAAGATTGATTAAACATTAGAAACTGCACTTCAAGGTTTCTGAATACAAAATAATGCACTTTGGGGAAAAAAGAATCCTCTGATTTGTACAGTACATTGTTTGTGTCACTGCTACAGATTTTATTTCACTTCCTGACTGGTAAATCCATGGTCAGCAGGACAGGAAGTGAGGATAAACCTCTAACAAAGCCGAGGACAGCAGCAAGAAACCAACAGAAGTAGAGCTGCAACAACTAATCGACTAAATCGATAATCAATTATGAGAATAGTTGGCAACTATTGAGAGATAATTTTTTTTAATACAACCAATCGATTAGTAGAAAATATAATCGTGTAACTAATCGATTATGAAAATATTTGTTAGCTGCAGCTAAATTTGAATTCTTTCCAACTGTCCATAACTAGAAAAAAAGTAATGACAAAGTCATTGTAGAAAAGCCCCATAGCAGAGGTGGGTGTCCCTAGGCTTGGGAGTAGAGGGGGTGGTTTTGGACGGGGGGAGGGATGCACACGGTACCTCTGTCCGGCATCCCTGAACTGAAATGGACACCATCAAAATGATTTTATCACCATAACTAAACCCAGGGAGTTGATTAAATAAGAGTAATCAAATATGGCACTGGTTGCTATGTGTGTATAATGGTTCCCACCACACTCATTAGGCAGTATGCTCACACCTGAGATTTTCTGTCTCTGGCTTGTTTACATCATCTATTGCTATATGTGAAGTCTCTGGTCTTATACTTTGCTCTATACATCCTCATTAAAATGGTCCGTGGTGAACAGCTCCTTTGTGTTGTGTACACATCTACTTATATTTAGCAGTCACATGGTGTAGTGAAAACTATTGCCACCGATTAATAGCAGAAGGAATGATTTTACTCCACTGCTGCAGTACAACACATCAAGCAGTTTTTTTCTCTCAAAAGAATCCCAAAAGAATTCCCATAAAACTAGAGATGGCGCAGAATAAAAAGCAACTATTAGATTGGGTCTGACCATGATTTTCACCGGAGTCTTTTCTATTTATATACATCACTAACTAACTCTCAGTAAAACAAGATCTCATACTCACAGGCAGCCAGAAGTGCCTTCAGCAGTATGTATTTTCTCACTGTCAGACACTCGGGGAAACTGAACCACAGCATGGAGCACAGCCAGTCTTGCAGTTTACTTGTGTTTTGATACTCTGCAGCATGATGTGATGCAAATGCTTTTTGGATCGACTGACTCTGTTCCAGGTGTCAGAGTTTTACTGGTCACAAGGAATGTGGCTTGTATATATGGGACCTAAAACCACTTGCATAAAAAAAAAAGGTCTATGCATATATGTAAATTTAAAGCTCAATTGAACATTCTGGTTTAAATTAGCTAAATACATTCCAGATGCATCAAAAGAAAAGGTGTGCAAAGTCTTACAGAAAAGCCTGTGTCCTGCCAGCATGCTGAAAAGTGGAAATCTTGTTAGTGTTGAGAATTGGTGACCTCCTTACAGAGGTCCAACATTCCCCCTACTGAGTCAGAAATATCCAATCATCAAGGAGCTTTGCTGATTGTAGAGCTATGGGTCTGAATTAGTAGAGGCCACGTCCGACCCCTGCAATGAAATCACAATTTCACTAGAGAGCAAGGGTTGCACTCTGCAGCATGCTGGCAGGGAAGGCTTCCCTACTCAGGCTGTGGTTGTTTTAGAAAGAAAATGAAGACATTTAACACATTGAGGCAAATTTATCAAAACTGGAGCAGACAAAATCTGGAGCAGCTGTGCATGGCAGCTTTGCTCTACCATGTGTTTATTATTGTCTTAGTGATTTTGATATTTGTCACTAGAAGGAACGCCTATTAGCTTATTTCAATCTATGCATGCATGATAAACAGCACTTGCAATTGATCAGCCAACACAAAGACTTGTTTAGCAAGAGACAAAAGTAAAGCTAAATTATTGTGCAGTACTGTAAAGCAAAATGCAGGGTCTACATAAAATGAGCAAATATGGCTGACCCATGTACATACATGTATATTACACGCAATACAAAAATTAGGTTATTACGGCATTTTCAAGCAGCACATAATGTTAACGGTCAGATTGTCAGGTTTCATTAAGGTTTACGAAAAAAACAAAAAGTGGGATGTGTTGTACAACGCGTCACAGGACGTGTGTTATGAGAACCTTAGCACACACCTGCTGGTGTGAATAAGCCCTCAAGAGACTATACTCTCCCTTTGTAACTGCTCACAAATGATGACAGGGTTTATGTATTAGTGTCTAAGCTAAGTTTGTCACTTCCCTAACCCATAATCAGATTAAAAACTCCCATGAAAAGGCTAAGGGCTACTCGTGCCAAAATGTTGGAATCCGATTGGTGGCTCTTAGAAAATAAAGTAAATTCTTAGTACCAGTATGATTCAATGAGACTGGTGTAAAGGTTTAACAGCTGTTGGTGGACTGTAAGTTACAGCATGCCAGAACGCTAAGTCTGCCAGTCACAGCTCATTACCATCTGTAAAATAACAAGTTGTCGAGCAGCGGTCAAGTACAATGACCTTGGCTCACATTTCCATAAAGATCTATAGACACAATGTTGGCTTTCACACTTGATTACATGGTACGCACGTATTCTACCCTTTGCTCTGCTGCATGCTTTCTTTCGAAGCAAGCAAAGAAAAATCCTGGAACACATGCCTTGAATTATTGAAGGATTTTTGATGTGAGAAATTGCTTTCCTTGTGATAAGTTGCTTGCACTCAGCCACTGTTCTAAGCAAAGAGCAAATGTAGGAATATTTCAGATAACAGACACCTTATTGCGGGAAACTGTTACAGGCTGCAGATGTAAAGAATGAAACCTGCACGCTCTTCAGATGAATATTCATCACAAAAGTTGAGCTGCTCATTTTATTTCCAGAAGAACAACTATGGACATTCACCAACTCACCAGAAATGCATTTACAATATCAAATCAAGGTATGCATATATTATATTTGTACACAAAGAAGGCTCCATAATCTATTGATATCCATCCTACCACAGTGGAGTTTACAGTTTTAGGGTGGCCATAAACACAGTGTTCCTGCCCTCCATTCAATGGATAAATAACAAAAATCAGACAATGTTTTGGCCACTTAGGGCTATTCTAGGGGATAAGTGCTTCTAAAACTATGTCTGTCTATCAGGGGTGGACATAGGTCACCCCATTCATCATTGTTATGGAGACTGCCTAACTCCCTAAAAGCTATCCAGAAAAGTGGGACCAATGTAGTTAGCAGGAAAAAAAAGTAATCCCGTCCGGGTAAACAAAAATAAGAAAAAAAGCTCTTACACTCGCCTTTCCAGTGGCCCCTGTCTCTTACCTCCCACTACATTACAGTGCAGCAGCCTCTGCCAATTTCGTGGTCATTTGGCACTTCAGATACTTGTGTGGCACATTGTGGTTCCTTCCTCTTACCGCTACATTACTGCTGAGTCCAATAAAGACTAGAGGAGGCTGTTCTGCAAGCAGTCAGGCTTTACTGTATGCACAGTGTTGCCAAATGCTTTGGAGCTTGCTTGACAGGAGGAACAAATACAAGGATGAGCTCAACATTGAGTTATTGCCCCTTCAATGTCAAGTCACAAGCTGCGGAGGGTCCTGGATTAGGATGATACTGACTGTGCTGTATGGGAGCGGTGCATAAATCACAAGACTAACTTTACAGAATAAAAAAAAGCTATTGGCAGGTAACACAGTGTACATACAGCATATGCAGTTAAAAGAGAACTATAAGCCAACCTTTTTTGTCCATAGTTCTCTTTAGGATCACAGGAGGATATATACTATGTCCACCTGTGATCCAAAACTAGCTATTGCCCGCTATATGCTGACAGCGCAGAGCCACACTACAGCTGGGACGGATCCCAACAATATTGTTGGGATCCACATCGCTGACAGCTGGGCTCTGCCACTCTAGAACCCCCTCCCCCCGTCCATCCCCCCAGTCAGCACTGGAGGATCGGAGAGGGGGGGAATCCCTGTGGGAAGTGGTGACTGACTCTCTCTGCAGGGAGATCGGGAACTCAGCGATTGGCGGTATGTGTTCGCTGACTTCCCGATCAATAGAGCGGACGTGTGACAGCTTCAGTGTCAAACATTGGCTCTAATTATGGGGAAGAGTGTATTTCACTCTCCCCATAAACATCTCCTTTAAACTGAGAATTCAGCTCTTTGCCCACTGTTCCACTTTAAATACACCAGACTCACACTGTCACATAAATTAAGTAGACACTTAATTGACATCAGCCCCTGGCTGCCATAGTGTAGCTACACTCCTAGAGAAACAAAAGACAAGCAACATTTAATTAATCTGCTAGGGTCATGGTGACAGAAAACTAGGTCATCCCCCTGGTCGGTGCAAAATTCTACACCACTGTGATTGAAGAAAGGGACAGAACCGTTGACAAGAGGTAGGATCAATTCAAACGTGTGCCAGAAAATCAACATTATTAGGATGCCCTTACACAATACACTAAATCCCATTTCCAATGCAAATGAATGCCCCAACAGTCAGACAGCTAATCAAATGCGAAGAGACATGTTTGTTTGCTGAAGCTGCTGACTAAAGCACTGGCAGAAGAAATCTGTTGATGGCAACTCATGCACACTGAAACGCGTCTAATCCAGAGCTCGGGTAATTAAAGTTGCTGCTCTGTTGCAACAATTTGCATATTACCTACTGCTAAACTAGCTAGTAGCAGATTCTAAACCCTTAAGCTATTTACAGCACAGCAGTTCAATGAGCTATGTAGTTACTATGTTAGCAAAAACAACCATATCATACCCTCATGGCTAGACAGGAATGGAAGGTCTACTAAGAAAGAGGATGAGTGGATTTCACTACTTCCAATTTTACCTAATCCCAAAACCAAAAATGTTCTATATTGCAGGCCACCAGTACTCTAAGATCATGGCTGAATTTGTTGTCTATTTTAAATCTTCCCCACCAGCGGGAGACAGCCCTCTAGGCTGTGGAGGCATTAAATGGAGGCAATAAGTGGAGGCGTTACAGGGGTGTTGAAATTAAAAAAAAAAACGACTTGTCCAAGTGCTAAAGCGGGGGCCGAATCTACTTGTCCCTCATGACAATCTACTTGTCCCAATACAAAAAAATAGTTTTAATCAAAACTAGGGACGCACCGATATAGGTTTTTGGGTATCAAGTACGAGTACTGATATTTTGCTTTTGGTAATCGCCGATACCGAGTATCGGTGCTTCCGTTGGCATGGAGCAGGCTTCCTGGGCAATCAGGAAGCTGCGCAGCGGGTAATTACATGCTACCCAGCTTCCTGATTGCCAGGGAAGCAGACTTCATGTTGTTTGGCCGACTTGATTGTGATTGGCCAGGAAAACGGCTTCCCAGCCAATCAGGAAAACGGGCGGCGTGTAATGAACTGATTGGCCAGGAAGCCGGCTCTATGTTCAGAAAGCAGGGCAGCGACTAATGACCAGCCTCCCGGTTTCCTGAATGGCCGGGAAGCCAGCTCCTTGCTGACCCGCTTCCCGGCCAATCAGGAAATCCGGAGGTGGGTCATTAGTCGCTGTCCTGCTTCCTGCTTGCACGATCTTAGTGATAACACAGAGCAGACGAAGAACAGGCGTTCTTCGTCTGCTTAACGGGCTCTATGGTGAGCTCAGAGGAGCGGGAGACCCCGAAAACCACGGCGGCAGGGGCCGGACACAATTGCCGCAGCTCCTTTCATACAAACAGGCCCACACTGTACATTCAGCTCTGCTTGTCCAGAGCAGGGCTAAATGTACAAACTACTCGCCCGGCGCCCGAAAACTGCCTGTCCCGGGCGTCGGGCGATAGGAATTCCACACCACTGTGTTACATGGGCTGTCACAGTGATCATGTGACTGAGAGCCTGTCCTACTAGCTCCCAAACTTCACTGCAAGACCAAACAACAATCAAACTACAAATAAGACAGGGTGACCCCACCCCTTCCTTATGGACTGTATGACCAGGAAGCAGCTTGATGCTGTCACCATGGCGCGCATCGGCATTGGGACCACACTTCTTGTGCCTCAAGCTGCAAAGGGCATCTGCCATCCTCACTGCTGCCATCCTCCTTGACATGCCCATGTTAGAGAGGAGGAACGTCACACTGATGTCAATCACTGTTAGTGGGCGTTCCTAAGTGGGAAACTCCACAATTACTCTTGCCTACTTGGGGTCGTATTTATGTCATGAAATTAGACATAAAAAGCCAACTGCACAACAGTAAAAGTGCCTGCGTTGTCCATAGCAACCAATACATTGCCAGCCATCAGTTTCCTAGCATGGGTTAGAAATCAAAATGGTTATCTGGTTAGCTGCACTAGCCCTGTGGTACAGCAGTGCAAATACAGTACAATAATCTGAAGACATAAATATGCAATCTGGGTGCAGACCAGTTTATCCCTGACCAGCCAAAACCATAAAAGAGGCACTTCTTCTGGGTACAACCCTGCAGACTCCCTCCTGGACCCAGTTCATTACTTTCCTATCACAGACAATAAGAAGCAGGCACCTCAATAAATCACTGTGAACACAGAACAGCTCGCATTATTCTCATCATCTTTAAAGCTTTTTCCCACATGTGGCAGTGCTTGAGTTTATATTTCCCATAAAAAGGGTTCCCTGCGGGGGATATAGTAATTGATACAGCAAATTGGCAAGCAGTCTCTTAGCAAAGTTTTCTCCTGCTTGTGTATGCAGTCAGTATAAAACCATCTTGTGGCCACACAGGGCACGACAACATCTCACAAGCATTACAACCAGATTCAATAGGCTGTTTTTATCTTATCAAACTTGAGGCAGATGTGTGATTACACACTTCTATTTAGTTCGAAGGTATAGTTTCATGGCAGAAGAGACTCTATATGCATCTTCTGCTGTAAAACATCTTTCTCTGGCTGCTAATGATTTTTCCAGGAATGTGCAGCTCAGTGTACAATCCTGCCATCTTGCAGATGGTGGGAAGACCTTTGTATGGGAGCTATACCATCCATATCTAATTAATGGAGAAGATTTAGACATTAGATTTCGCATCTGGAAGAAGACCAAAAGAAGATGGCAGCACTGGCAGCAGTGCAAAGATTTGGAGCGTGGAAGTTACATCAAAAGGGATCCATTTAATTTTTTTTACTGAAAGTTGAAACTATAGTAGCCATTTAGCTACACCAGCAGTGTCCACCTAGAACACCCCACTTTTTAAGGTTGCATTTTATAATGAGAACAGTAACATTTAGGGTCTAAAGCTGGCCATACACCTTACAATTTATCTGCACATTTTCTGTGGTCAGATATAAAAGGTGCAACAGATTCCGCCATCTATACCAGTGGTCTCAAAGTACCGGCCCGCGGTCCAACTCCGGCCTGCGAGCTGGTACTAAGTGGCCCGCAGCCAGCTGACAAGTCGGTCACGGACCGCATGCCTGACTTGCGGGAGCAGCTACACGGTCTGCATCTCCGACGGATGCAGACCGCAGAGCTGCTCCTGTCGGCTCCGGCCGAAGCTCTGTCAGTTCTGAGCTCCAGCCAAATGATGGATCATTAGTAAGGTCTACTGCAGACCTTACTAATGATCACCGCTAGATCACCTGGGCATGACGAGACGATGTGCCTCCTCCCTGCACGGATGAAAGCAGGTGAGGGGGCTTGGAAGAAAAAGGAGAGATGGGGGCTTTATTAATATGTGTGCTGGGGGCTTGGGAGGGGTGAAGTTTATGATGTGTGCTGGGGGGCTTTGGAGGGAGG
>NW_017306560.1:1049656-1093481 GCF_000935625.1 Nanorana parkeri
GGGGGGCAGTGTATTAAATGTGTGCGGGGGGCTTAGAAGGGGGGTGAAGTGTATTTTATTTGTGCAGGGGGGTGCATTAGTGTGGGGGGGTTGTATTTTTCTGTGTGTATATTAGGCCCCTATATTTCAGGTACGATTAGGGATTCCTGTGTCACAAACTTGCCTTTTCCTGCAGCAGGAACCCCTAATCTGGCGTTTACATGCAGCAACTGTCACCCATTCAAATTAATGATTGGGCGACAGCTGCTGCATGTAAACGCCTGTGGACCGCATGTAATATGATTACATGCAGTTACAAAAACAATCACTATCCCTGGATACACAATTGTGTATCCAGGGATAGTGACAGATTCCTAACTACATGTAATCCTTTCACATATGATTACATGCGGTGTGCAGGCGTTTACATGCAGCGGCTGCCACCCAATCATTGATTTGAATGGGTGACAGTTGCCGCTTGTAAAATGTGCATACATTAACACTGGTACCGTATATAGTAGCGGCCCCCACGGGACTAGAAAATGTGTCCAGTGGCACCCGACTAAATTAAGTTTGAGACCCCCTGATCTATACTTAACTGTGTGGATGGAGTAATCTCCACCTGGGCCAATCTGTTGCTCTTTTTCCATCTGACCACAGAAAATCTGCAGATAATTGTAGGGTGTATGGGCACCTTTAGGAAAGAAGGTTATACCTCATGAACTTGATTAGAACTTACACACACACTGGAAAAAGATATTACAAGAGTGTTTTTCTTACAAGCTTTAATTCAAGCACCTGAAGCCACCTTTACTGTATTAGATGCCAAAGATGACAGAATATTACAACTGATTGCTGATAAATGTGCTATGTCCTAATAAAGGTGCACAGTGTGTTAATAGTTACAGGTGTAAGAATGGAAAGTTTTATTTTTTTTTAGAGAAAAACGTGCCTCACAGCTTGCTTGTTCACCCCTCAGTGAACTGTCTGACACGATGATGTTATCTCACTGAAGTGAGAGGACTGGCAGACAGCATAATAGTAGGCAATTAAGGAAGCTGGAGGGCTCAAAAGTGCTTACAAATTAATGCAATACATATTTTATGAAAGGCAAACAGATATAGTGTGTGTGTGTGTGTGTGTGTGTGTGTGTGTGTATATATATATACAAAAATATATATTTTTTTTAATACAGCTTTCTAAAGGTGTTTGACAACCCTTTGGGATTTTATGGATTTGTGCATGTGGTCTGATCTACATCTGTCAAACAATAAAGACAACCATCTTAACAGCAATAAACCCCAAATATTTAATACACATATGATTTTGGTCACTGATAAATAATAAAAAAAAGATTAGGGAATCAGTCATACAAAAATGGGGTTATCTTAGGCAAGTATTACAATCAATTAATTTTAGAATTTGAACCATTAAAATAAGTATTTTTGTTACCTGTTCTTTAATGTGGTTCGTTACTAACAGAAGGAAATGAAACTACACAGAGTCTGTCAAAGAAGATGTATACTTGCATTTCCAGCTAGCCATGTGTTGAGCTGGCCATTCACCTATAGATTATCTGTAGATTTTCTATGGTCAGATGGAAAAAGTGCAACAGATTCCTCCATCTACACTAAACTGTGTGGATGGAGGAATCTCCCACTGGGCCAAGCTTCAGTATCTTCAAAATACCTGAACAATCTGATTGGATGTAGGCATTGTTTGGGTATTTTGAGAGCCAGTGGGGCGGACTAGCAAGATACTGAAGCTTGGCCCAGTGGGAGATTCCTCCATCCACATAGGGGTATGACCAGCTTTACAACTTTGCTGTATTGCAGATCTCTTGACGCTGCTAGTGTCTAACATTTCTAGATGTGTCAGATAACTTCCCCCTCCACGAACTGTGGCCTTTACTGCACATTTTTACATGCATAAAACGCCCCCGTACATTAAGTCGCACGTTTTTATGAGCAGATTGTGACACATTGATGTAAACTATAAAAACGCACAAAGCCAATTGTAATGTACGTTTTCAAACATTTCCTATTGGCTCTACGGGGACAAAATGAGCTAAAATCTTCCAAAAAGAAGCTCATATACTTTTTCCAGCTACAGGCATTTTGCTTATTGCAACAAAACGCTCAGGTGTGAACAGGGGCCATAAGAATGAATGGCATTTTTGGGGGGAAGCTTTTTGTTGCGCTGAATCAGCTGCGACAATACGTTCAGTGTGAACGAGGCTTTAGAGCAGCAAGTGCACACATTAATTCAACGGTACACCTCCATGAACACGTCAAGGCATGTAGATTAGTACCTTAGCAGTGACAAATGTATTTTCAAAAATCCACTGCTGCATTGCACGTGAGCATCATGTAATGACAAAAAGTATCTATAGATGTCAGAGATTAGGGGCTACTTAAAGAGACCATGTCACCAACTTATAAAATGTAGGTACAGAAAAATTAGGTACTTTATATGCTCAGTTGTAGATTTATTTCCTTTCCATAAATATCTTTTACTTGCAATGTGCCCTTGGACTTGCTAGAAAAGTTCCCCGGCACAGCTCCCTCTCTCCTTACACATCACAGCCCTCTTCTCTTCTGGAAGTGTCTACTTACTCTCTGTGCTGGCCAAATTCCCTCACCTTCTTAAATGACTTTTTATCTAGCTGCCAGGGAAGGAGCATAGGGGAATACTAAAGCGTGTCATTTGAGAGACAGCGGTTTGATCAAGAGAAATATTTTGTCCTCCCCATACACACTAAACAACGTGGATGGAGAAATCTCCCATATAGTATTCTGACAGTTGGTGTCCACGGGCTGCAATCACTTTTTGGCCAACAATTTTCTACCCGGCTCCTTCAACCAAAGTCAACTGAAAGTTCCAGTTATGTCACGTCAGGCGGTGCCGACTGGACCACCCATGGAACAAATTTTGGCTGTACCAGCAGGAAACAGACTAAATTCAATCCGTGTATGTCCTGCTTAAAGTAGGGTTTACACTGTTATCTTTTCTTTCGTTCAACCTCTGGTCTAAAAAAACATGGATGGATGAATTTCCCCCTGTGAGCTTTGTATTCTGACAGCAGCCAGCACCACTGCAAGAACTGTTCTGCCAAGGAATATCCAACATGTTCCTTCGGCAAAACTGGATCCAATGACCGACTTCTGTCAAGGGAATAGGGCCACTAATAGAGGGAATTTCAGGTGATTCCTGCTTAATTTGTGTACCCAACTTAAGTCTGCTGGGACCACTGACATCACATTGAAGATGGTGGCACCCAGGAGCAGTGTCTTTTGGATGTGAACGCAAGGGAGGATTCACAGTTAATTAACATGCTTAAAACATGTTAAATGCACATATAATCTTATAGGAATATTAAAATGATGTTAAAATGAATGGCCTTGCAGCAAGGGCCCCCTACCCTTAACCATATTGATTCATAGTACTGAAGGTGGCACATCCAAAACTGCAACCGGCTTCTTCTTGCCCATGTAAGGGCACTATAAAAGACTTTTATTCCTTCATGGATTCTAGGATTTCTTGAATAAAAGAGAATGCATTTCAACTACAGTCCCTTATTTGCATGGCATTGCTATGGAAAATTGTCTGCTATGTTGATGACACTAACTCTGGGAGACAGCAAAAACATATCTGTTTTGTACAGAGGGTGGAACTCCAGATTGCCCATATTGTGGGAATCAATAGCAACAAATTGAGGCAGTCAATTTACTGGCAAGGTACGAGCATCAGGTCCTGATGGCCTTTTTGTATCACAGATTGTGTCCTTGTTTTTTTCATGTCCCGTGCCCTATAATTTCCTTCTTAGATTGCCTGAAGTGTTTATGTGCGTTTGGAAGATAAACCAATTGAAAATATGAAATTGCAGATAAAAATACACTGTCATTGTGAGATATGAAGGAACAGGTATCGCAAAATAAAACTGCTCTGGACGTTTCTAAAAACAAGATTACAAGCCGATGTTAAGATTTCAGGAGTCATGCAATACCCTATGGTCATAGCATGAAACGCTACAAGACCTATGATAGTATAAGAAGTACTGTCCACATGTGAAACCGACAATTTTTGCGCCGCACATATAATTAGAACCACAGTCATCACTATACCTCGATCTGCAAATGTAAATGGAATGGCTACAGTTGGTATTTATACACTGATGATCCAACCGAGTTTTCCTCAGTGCTATTCTAAGGACCCATTCACACTAGATTAAGTGAGTTCCGGCCCGATTTTGGGAACATGTAACAAATATAAAGTAGGTGTTATGCCAATTTAGCTGCAAAAGTGGAAATACACTTTAAACTCACATTACAATGCGACTGATCAATCCTCCTTTTGATGTACAATTTCAATAGCCTACTGGCTCGATAGAAATTGAATGGGATTCTTAGAAGGCCCTTGGATTATATGTTTCAGTAAATATAAATGAGATTGTACAATCAGATTGTAACAAGTGTGGCTAGTCTCATGCACATTGATACATGAAGACCAGTATTTGTATTTTTGCAGTCATCACAGCCAAAGATGTTAGATTCAATTTGTATTTATTCAGCACAAGTTAAAACGCAGCCAGTACAGAATCTACAGTGCATAAATATTAGTTGTAAATATGTCCATTTAGAAAATGCCGCTGTTCTCTGGTACAGTACCCAGTTTTTCTCCAGCTGCTCACCATCTATAGCTGTCTGTCTTGCTCTAGACTGCTGATACACTGTGCTCCTTCAGCGCAGATGTGCCAAGCAATTCTCACAAAGGGAGCCTGTAGGTTTGGCTCTTGTCCAGATCCCACAGTGTGAGCATAACAAAAGGCTGATCTGGGAGCCCTCAGCCACAGCAGCGTCCCTGGGGTGATTTACTGACCACAGCACTCGCCTCTTGTCAGGAGCAGCTGCTCTTAACCCGTCCTCTGCCCAAAGAAAGGGCCATGCTGGCATCTCTCAAGTCAGTGAAATGGTCTCTGCACAGAAGGTCTAGCTGATAAATTTAAGTGACTTAACTAAAATTTGAAACTGGAACATAATAATAAATAAAACGACTTAAAGGAGGAGCTGATCATAGCACCCAGAGAAAACCAAGCATTTCATTTCTGGTGTAGGTTAGCACTAACAGTGTATTCCTGGAGGGTTTTCAATCTATTAAGAACCTAATTCATTTAACATCAAACAAGACAAAAATGATTTAATGTTACCTTCCACCTTACAGTTTGTAAAATGAATCCCATCATGTATAATGTCAGGTAAATGAAAAGAGAAGATACATTTACAGGGCTATTCCCCCAGCAACTAATTAGATCATGGAATTTATTCCTAATCCCTGAGACAAGAAAAACATATTGGGTTAGTTGCTATAGGCAGACCCTCTACTCCCTCTGAAAGGCCTTGTCCATATGGGCTTCAGCTCTTATAAGACCAGTGTGTACATCAATCCCATTAAAGATCCGTTTTTAACCTCCTCAAAAATGAAGATGAATGGCGTTTTATAGGCTTCAAGAAATCTGTTCAAAGCTTTGCTCAATGCTCACTGTAGACAATGCTTTCATACAAGCCGATACCCATGTATACAAGGCTAAGAATATATTTCTAGGCTCACCATAACAGGGTGATCTTCATTCACCTCTGCCTACTCTGACAACAATCTCTGGGCCTCCATTTTCTCCATCATTAACAGAGCATTTCTCTCAGTTTTGATTTACTGTCAAACAATGGAGGCCCACAGGCTTTTCTATTTTTTCACATGCCATCATTGAACAAGTTTATACCAGATTTTAAATAAAACCTCTCAAAAGAGAACAGGAGCATTCTATATTTTGCATGTAACCTGGACTGTAAATTTGATATAATACCGCACTTGTTACAGACACAAACATTTATAAATGCTTTCACACAAGATTCATATGGCTTTCACTCAAGACTTACACATTTGTCTAATTTGATTCAAATGGAAGAATGCATGAATCTTGGAAGAAAACTGTGCGAATCTTGTGTGAAAACATTTATAAACAGACCCCAAAGTGTTTCAGGCTGTCATGTCCAGGGCTTCATATTAACTGCTCTCTAGTGGCAGAAAAACAAAGTTAATTATTGTCTGATTTTAGTTACTACAGGATCTTCTTTAAGAAAAAAAACATCTCTAGTATTCTTCTATGAATACAAACACATGAATATCTCTACAGTTTAATATTAATATCTGCAGCTGCTATGCTATAAATCCTTGCCTTTATTTAATAATACTGTACAAAGACCTATAATTTTGGAAGCCCCAAGCCATTCATTTGTAGCCCTCTGCAATCAAAGGGGAGAGGCACAGGGGTTGTTTCCAGCCAGTGTTTTATCTGATCATCTTGATTTATGACGCAGATTATCTGATGAGCTGTTAATCATCTGAGCCTAAACTACTCAGGGTTTTGGGTGCACACTTTCTGCTTTGTGTGACATGAGAGAAGATTTTTAATTTGACCGTTGTTGTCACAAGCTGATTTTCTTCTGGAATAGAGGAAATGCTGCCAAGAGAATTTTTGCACATATTGCATTTTAGATTTTATGCAGTGTCTCCTCTTACAGACTCTGAGGCCTCTAGGTATGAGGACTCCAGCATAGCAGCAAACCGTATATACAGTCCTGGCCAAGTTTTGAGAATGACATATATTCATTTTCACAAAGTCTGCTGCTTCAGTGTTTTAAGATCTTCTTGTCAGATGTTACTATGGCGTACTATTTGTGTCCTTCTCAAAACTTTTGCCCAGGACTTTCCACCATTATGAAGGAATAGGATCCAAGAAAAGGATGCTGCACAACCAAATGGTATACCCAAACAATGGATGAAGTGCAAATAAAAAGGTACACAGGTAAGTATGCTGAACAACTGTTGCAGGCCCTTCATCAGGTTCACAGGTCCTGTGAGCAGAAAGAAAATGTATAATGTTACTTGGCTGTGCAGCAACCAAATTTGAGAAGTACAGGACATTTGGGTGGCGCAGGCCTCCAGTTGCAAATGTAACCCATGGACATATGCCGCTACTGCAGTTAATGAGATAGCAGTGTTTGGATTTTTTTGTTTGTTTGTTTTGGATATAGTGGAGAAGGATTAGAACCTCTATCTGGGGCTCCATTAAAGTAATTTACCTCCCTTAGGGCTATCCAACCGCACCGCAACTCAACAGGCGGGAGGTGCTCTTTGGGTGCCATTGAATTTCAAATGAATGGCAATGCAACTCCCCTCCCACAAGGTAACGCACAGTAGGTGCATTGCAGTGTAGCATGCATTAATCGTATGGAACCATGCCATTAAAGGAGAACTATGAGGTGAGTGCTTTTCACTCACCTCATAGTTCTAGCCGACCTGTGACAATGAGACTGTCACGGGTCGGCTCAGTAGATCGGGAGGTGAGCGAACATATACCGGTGTTCCCTCACCTCTCGATCCTGTCACGGCTCTCTGCCGTGACAGGGGAGGGGCTGGATTCCCCCCTCCCTGCTCCGATCTGCCAGCGCTGCCTGGCGGATCAGACGGGAGAGGGGGCGGGTACAGCTGGCTCTGCCTCTAGATAGGCCGAGCCAGCTGTCACTCACGCAGCTGGGCGGATCTCGACATCAATGTCGGGATCCGCTCCGGCGTCTCAGTATACCGCGAGCTGTCGCTCGCGGTATACTGAGTTTAGGGTAACGGGAGGATGCTAGTTTGTGTCCTCCCGTTACCCTAAGGAGAACTATGGGGAAAAGCCCTGACCCCATAGTTCTCCTTTAACACACCACAATGGTGAGAACAAGCCCTGCCTGTCATATTGACAGCAGTAAAAGGAAAGGGGAACATGAAACAGACAGTAATAAAAAGATGAATGATGTCCTGCAACCTTTCCCCACTACATTTTTTTATTCTGTGTTGCTGGAGATTTGTAAATGCATTAAAATCTATATTTATTGATTTCATGCTATGGCACGTTTGTAGATTGGTCAATGTTCATGCTCTATACCAAGACCTTTATTTAAATAAAGAAACTATCAGTACTAATATATATTTAAATTATATTATACACACAGTATTTATAACATTTTAACTTGTACACTAGCTTACATTAACTTCAAAAGAAGAAAATTCATGCCGTTAGGTTACACAATGAGCAGCGTGCCTTTACTAATATGTACAATCATTACATCCAACATGATTGCAGGCGGCAGTACAGAATGGACTTGGAAAAAGCAATATCAGCGAAGAACATTATAGTACCATACGAGACAAACACACAATACACAGGGTCAGCAGAGCATAAAACAGTCCTTGTGCAAAGCGCTTTTCTTTGTTAAGTAACCATGTTTCGCCCTCGGGGACAGACTGAACGGTACAGGTTACATAATGTTGTGGCACAGCGAGCAGTGTTAGCTGCACAGCAAGATATAGCCGCTTGTGTTCTCTACCACAGACCCCTCATTTTACAACTTGTATTGCAAGTGACAAGCCAGCTAAAGGTTATGGCCTCTCTTTGCCTTACAGTTGCTGTTTCATTTCACTGAATTTTATGCTTATAATTAACGCTTCCAAAAATGTGTCTCCAGTTATGGTGACTTAGAAAAGAAAGCAATACTAGAGAGCAAATATTTAAATTCAACAAAGAAGTTTGTACACTCAGACTGTTTAGCATCATGTGAAAGGAATGATTGTTTTTCTCAAACACCAATTAATCTTCTTACAATCTGCACATCACACATTTTATTCATGTAACAGTTGTATATATATATATATATATACATACATATATATATACATACATATATGTATGTGCAAAGCAGGCCCATCATCCAACAAAAAACAGCTTCTGGAGATAATTAAATCTAAAACAGCTCATAGACGTGACTGTCATCCAATCCTAGACGAAGAGCTCACTCACATGTATGCTGAGAATACTCAGGCAAAACATTGGTGGAGCAGCTTAAAGTTTATTTCCACTTTCATAGCCAAATTGGGATAACTCTTATTTTATATTTGTTACATGCTTCCATTCGCACAGCGTAGCTTTAAATATTTAAACATTTATACATGCTCTTTTTCTGAAAACTCCATTCTCTAAGTTTAAAAGTGGGGGGGCTCGAGCTGGGTGGGAAGTTATGTTTACCAAAATAACCCTTTCAGTACTGTGCTGGTAAACTTCATCAGTTGTAAACTAGGATTTGAACACTGTCTGTCCTAATAAATGGTTAAAGATGCAGAAGCAGTGTACTTAAGGAAAGGAAATGCAGTCTGTCCCTCTTTGTCTTGGGGACAGACTCGCTTACAAACTGTTCAGAAAAGCCTGCAGTCTGGTCACAGGCCTCCTCCAAAGAAACAGCTAGGTATGCTGTGTGAATGGGAACAGATAGCAAACATTTAGAGGGGATTTCTCACATTTGACTACAAAACTTTAATGTGTATGACCAGCCAACACTTTGCCTAGTTTCTTCCCTCATCTGTGTACCATTTGGGAAAATGTACCATCACTTCCTGTCCCTATAACGCAATAGGACATTAAAGGAAATCTTCCACAGCAAGGGGAACTTTTCTCCAATATCAATTTTCCCACACCTCTTGTTCCCGGGACATTCTTTCTCAGGGATGATAGTCATCAGATAAACAGAAGGGTGAATCTCCCCAATGAGGACACATGAGACAGCAATAAAAATATCTATGGAAGCCAGACATCATTCATACATGTGTAGCTCCTCAGCATGTAGAAGCACATTAAAGAACAACTCCAGGCACGTACAAAATTAACCCTTGCAATGGGGCTACCCCTGCACTGCATGGATTAAGTGCACCTTTTGGTCTAGGGTCTATATAAAGAAGATACACTCACCCGTTTCACAGACCAGCAGCGGCGACCGCTCACTTCTCTCTCCCTCTGCTCCAGCAGTGGAATGTCCCTCGGCGTCCTCATGTTCAATGCAAGTGAATAGACGTGATGACGTCACGGGTACTTAGACCAACAGGACCTAGGGGACAGAGGCTGCGGGGAGCGGTTTAGCAGCCAGACCGGACAGATTTTTTATTTTATTTTAGACCCTAGACACACATATGTATGTAGCAAATCAAATGTCAAAACAATCAACTTTTCAGAACAAGTCCAGTTGTGACCACAACAAATATAGCATGACCTGGATAAATGAAATCCTTCAGACATCAGTTAAAATGCATTTCCTACCAAAAAATGACTAAACACCTGCTTCTACGCACAGTACAAGGCAATATGTTTTCACAGAAGCTTTACATTGTTAATCATCTTAACGGCATCATTATGCAACTCATGAGCTATAACTGCTAGTGTAAATGAGGCCTAAGGGGGCCATAGATTATAGAAGGTGATCAAAATGAAGGCATGACCCAACCACTATCAAGCAAAACAGGCAGTGAAGTGCTCTATAAACTGAGCATACAAGTTTATATAAATTGAAGGGGAAGGGTAACATACCAATTAGAAGAGAGCTATGGGGTAAGTGTTTTTCCCCATAGTTCTCGGGATGACATATACTAACCTCCTCCTATGACCCAAAGCTCAGTATATCCTGTATAGCCTCCTGTGACAGCTGTCTCCGCCCCCACACCACCGCTCTCCTGATCTGCCACAGGAGGCTGAGCGGGTAGGTGCGGAAGGAGAGCTCAGCCTCCAGTGACAGTACTGACAGCTGTCTCCGCCCCCACACCACCGCTCTCCTGATCTGCCACAGGAGGCTGAGCGGGTCGGTGCGGAAGGAGAGCTCAGCCTCCTGTGCCAGTACTGACAGCTGTCTCCGCCCCCACACCGCAGCTCTGCTAATCTACCACAGGAGGCACAGCAGAAGGAGAGACGCTGGCCGCTCACAGTGCTCTCCTCCCCCACACCACTTGGCCTTTCTCAGTTTCTCTCCTCCCCGCTGGACGCTGCACTGTGTCAGAGGGGACACGGAGAAACACCCAGCGGGGAGGAGAGAAAGCAGGGATGCACCGCTATTTCGGCCAAAAGATGACACTTTTGCCATTGTGCCAAAAGTGCAATTTTTCGCCTTTATGAAACGGCGGCCCACAATTTCAGTGAATCCCTATTGTGAAGTGAATTGATCAAAAAAATGTTTTAAATCCGATTAACCGATTAATCGAACGTAATAATCGGCTAACTAATTGATTTTGGAAATAACGTAGCTCCCTCTGGTAATGTTAAGGAGGGGGTTGTGGGAAGTTATGTTTACAATATTTAACCCTGTCTGTACTGTGCTGGAAGATCTCATTATCAGTTGTAAACTAGATTTGAACACCGTCTGTGTCCATACAAGCGGTAAAGACTTAGAAGCTTTGTATGCTAATGAGAGGAAGTTTAGTTTGTCCCTCAGTTTGACCCTCTACTTTCAAACTGCTCAGCCTAGCCTGGCGTCTGCACGAAGACCTTCAAAGAAATAGCTAAAAGGTAAGAAATATATTTTTAAAAATTACTTTTAAGTATGCGGTGTAAGCCCTCATTCACACTGTAATCGGCCCGCACGTACTGCTCCGTGCAGGGCAGTATTGAGCAGCTCCCGGGAAGGACAGGTGCTGCGTGTGATTAGTACGCAGCCCCTGTCCTTCTCTATGGGAGTACGCAGCTGTACGCCCCCTACGCTCACCTCAAGTGCAGGTCCTTAGGGGTGACGTGTTTTCTGGCTCGGACGCAGACAGGATCCATCCTGTCAGCATATCAGTACGCTCACCCGCACAGACGTGCAGGGCGAGTGAGCGTAAGGGGGTGTACGGATGTGTAGTCCCATAGAGAAGGACGGGGGCTGCGTACTAATCGCACGCAGCACCTGTCATTCCTGGGAGCTGCTTGGTACGGCCCTGCACACAACACGGAGCTGTACGTGCGGGCCGATTACAGTGTGAATAAGGGCTAAATAGGAACACAACACATAGTGGGGGTTTCTCAAATTTGACTGCCAAAGTAGAACTGCACTTTAAGGTTTCAAGTATGTTTTTCTTTTGACTTAAAGTAGTATTAAGGTCTGGGCATTTTTTACCTTATTGCATTCTCTGCATTCTGGTAAAAACCGCCCAGGACCTTTTTCTCCCCGAGTCCCCGCCCGTCCCCCCACACTTACCCGTCAGCGACGTTCGTCCCGAAGTGATCCTCCGTTACCTGTACTTCCTGGTTGCAGGGGGAGGATACTGATGGCAGAGGAGCCGTAGAGCGGGGAGAAGAACGCTGCGGGGACCCAATTGAAAACAAGGAATGAAAAGATTTTAAAGGGAAACAACAACAGCCTCAGGCAAAGGTGGGCACCCCCATAGTAAATATTTTTAAAAAAGGAGGGTTTAATATCACTTTAACTACCTCCAGCCTGGTCAGGAAGGGGGTCTAAACACCTGGTCTTGAAGTGGTTAAAGGATAGGTCCAGCCTGGTCCATTGTGGTGTGTTAACGTGTATTGCATCATGGTAATGTGCTTGTGTTAAGGCAGCCCATTCATTTGAATGGGATGACCAATGCACCACAGTGGACCAGAAATCGTGCATGCAGCCTTTTTGGCAGCACATCGCAACACACATGCACTGAGAAGGTACGTTTGGTTGCCATAAGATTTATTACTGCACTACAATGGTGTGAATAGGCTCGAACACTACTAAACACTATAAAAATAGTAATAAGAGTGAATTAAATTACATGTATCTATGTGCAAAATTACATTATTCTGCTCTGTACTTATGACCTTTTAAAAAACAAATACTGGAAAACAATCATAATAAACTATTTGCATAACAAACATTCTTGAAAATGGAGTCCAGATGCAAGGACGCATGACTGAGCTTTCCCAACTGAATATAGGAGCAGAAACCTTGTACAGCCAAAGAATGCTACTTACAGCTGAGTAATTTGCAGAAATCAAAGTTGGCTGTGAGCTGTGACACGCTTTCTTAATCCTTTCCAAACAATGGGCGGCTGCCACAGTCAACAGCCATCAGAAGCAGATCAAAGGTTACACATTCATCTAGGGGACAGCGGCTTTGGCACAGCTACTGTAACTAGCATATGTTCTACTTTAATGGCCCTTTGTATTTTGCAGAGGTGAAAAACAAAGCTCTGCTGCAGGTCAGTCTTTGTGTTATTATAATGAACACCTACCCACTTTATTGACAGAGGATCAATGCTCGGATGCCACTGAAGGAGTATTAAAGATAAGATTACCCTGGTGTAGTGCACCATTTCTGCATGAAATAATTCAATTACTATAGCAAAAGTACTACTATAAATGCATTGCTACTTCTAAGACATACTTTTAACTATACACTACTAATTCTCAAATCCTTTTAACCACTTGCTGACCGGGGTGTTCACACCCCCTTCCTGTCTAGGCCATTTTTCAGTATTCAGCGCTGCAGTACTTTGACTGACATTTATTCTGTCATGCAACGCCGTACTGAAATGAATTTTATACCATTTATTGGGGACAGATTGAGCTTTCTTTTGGTGGTATTTAATCACCACTGGGGTTTTTCTTTTTTACTATATAATGAAAAAAGTATCGAACTTTTGAAAAAAAATCCTGTTCTCCCTACGTTATGCTATAAAACATTTCTTATTACCCAATTTTTTTGTAAAATATAAAAGACGGGGTCACGTCGGGTAAATAGACACCAAACATGTCAAGCATGTCAAATTGCGCGCACCCGCTTAATCGCAAAAAGCTACCATACTCAAAATTGACCATAGCCGACGCTTTAAAAGCTTTTACCGCTCATCAGTTTAGTGTTATCAGTGATTAATGGCTCTAGAATTATTGCTCTCACTCCGACGTTCGCGGCAATATGTAACATGTGCGGAGCAATGGATGTAATCATCGTTTTCGCACGTAGGCGGACTCGACGCATGTTTGCGTGTGCATGTGGGGGCGGGGGACTTTATTTTTTTTGTGTATTGCTTTGATATGTGATAGCCAATTTGCAGTGACCGGTCCTCTTTATGGAGACATCATGGGTCTTTTAGACCCCTTTCACCTTGGGACCCCTAGAGAAGCTGATGAAGCAGAGACCTGCTTCACCAGCTTCTCTCCGGTTTCTGTACCGGAGAGTAACACCGAATGCAGGCAGTGATGTAATACACATCACTGCCTGCATTCCGCCGAGGAGATCAAAACGGAGCTCGTGTACTGAGCTCTGTTTGATCTCCGGCCACAGAGCTGCTGTGCTGGTCCCGGGCTCACACCGGGCACAGCGGAGCTGGGGATTGCCAGCAGTGGCGGCAACGGAGGAGGGGGGGCGCACACCCGCAGGCATATTAAAAGCGTTTGGGCGTCTCTACACGCCCCGAACGCTTGTATGTAAACAGCCATCGCTGGCGGTTTACATTCCAGGCTGATTTCCCGCTCGTGTGCCCCGCCTAGCGGCGGGCACGGGCGGGGGGGGGTGGGACGCACACCCACATACAAGAAGCCGCTGTCCGGCCGTTTAATTACAACGGCCGGACAGCAGGTGGTTAAACACTAAAAATTGAGGCATAATTAAGGGAGCTTATATTTGCAGAAAGTCAGCAAATATTGCAAAGGTTTATATTCTACAGAGTCTGCTGACCTTTGTGTGGGTGACATTACATTTAGGATGCCTGTCTGCTGCCTGGCTTAGCTTCCTGTGCCTTTTCTGTTCAGGGCACCCGAATAGGGGACACAAGGGCGGCCTATTCACACGCTGCTCACTGGTTGACCTGTTTCTTAAATGGGAGTTAGAAGCACAAAGAGGCCTCTCCATGTCAAGTGTGCTGGCGGCAGTAGAAGGCTCAGCGTACTGCATATGAATACACAGACTGTTAACCATCGAGTGTCAACAGTCAGTGAAAACAAGGCACTGCCTTGCCAGCAAACATCTAGTTTTGTTAACAGAAAGGCAAAAGGTCAGCTCCATTCTACCTTAACTGAGATTTTACTATCACACTACATTGTAACACAATTAAGCATTGGGCAGTTTGTTAAGCCTAGGTGTGAATCACTGTGACAAACTTAATCGCACACTAATTGCGTTTAATTAGCAAGTGCTTTGCAATTTTAAATAATGTACTTGCTTACACTTGATCATTTCTGCATTAAAAATGTAATAAAAAAACTCTGACAGTATACAATATCAGATATGTACTTCGATATGTACACATTTGTGTGACACAAAAGCGACACTAAACTCAGAAGTTAAATTGGTGAGCATGTGTAGATTTTCACTAGCCTATTATTGTGGTGCCCCTGCGATGATCATGCCACCTAAGATATCTTCTGAGCACTTAATGTATTATAGGCAAGTTATTCACCTGTAAAAGCTAGCCTTGTGTAGACATCCAAAAGCCCTGAGACTGCTGCTGGGTGCCACCATCTTGGATGTTATGTCAGCAGTCCAAGTGACACTCATTAGCAGGGGTAAGCAAACTCTGGACCTCCAGCTGTGGTGAAATGACAAATCCCATTAGGCATTGCAACACTTTGACAGCCACGACTGCCAGAGGCAGGTGCATGATGGGATTTGTGGGTTCACCACTGATGAAAGGTATTCCCCTACACTCATCCCAGGCATCTACATAAAATGTTATCTAAGGAGGTGGAACAGAGAATAATTAGACACCCCCAGATGAAGAGAAGGCAATGGCATGCAAGGTTGGAGGCGGCTGTGCTAAGGAACTTTCTCCAGGAGTAGTTCTTTCTAGCACATTTGAAGGCACATTACAAGTTAAAAAAAAATTGGAAAGGAAAACAAATTAAGCATGTAAAATACTTGATTTGTTTTTGCTTTTACCTGCAATGTTTAATACACCCCACTAGCCCTAATGTCTGTACAGAAAATAAAAGGAATATGTCATTTGCCATTATGTCTGGAAGGAGGACACAGTATCTAACATCACAGTGCAGAGGCAGTGTAAAAGCAGTAAGAGTCATAGGAATCGCATAAAATGTTCTTATAATCTACACAGGAAAAAAAAAGTGCTGCACTTATGAATGAACAATTAGGGAAACAAAAAGTTGTTCGTTAGGACTGTAATTAAAAAAATAAAGAAATTGTGTGAGGCAATACGTACGAAGCGACTCAACAACGGAGCCAATGTTGTAACTCCTAATTGATTGTAGATGTTAATCTTGCTAGACTCTTGTTCTAGCTGTGTGATTTATTATCTGAATTAATGACAAATTACTTCAAACAGCATACGCTGCGGCTTCACACAATAGCTCTGAACGGATCGGCCAACTGATTCACAGGGAACAGCAGAACGAAGGGAAATATGTAAACGGTAATCAAGAATATGAGGGCAAAAGATTTTAATACCTGCAATCATTTTTCATATGTAGCCCGTGGAATTTCATGCTAATTGCTCATTAATTGACCCCATCACTAGACATTTACAAGTTCATAGCCGCTAGCATATTAACTCATCCCTGCAGCCTGGAAAAGCTATGGCTGTACATGTTAAGTATCAGGACCTGATTCCGGGCTTAAAACAAAGTCATTATTCCACACAACATATTCTAGATCTAAATATGAAATATTTCATCCGCTCATGGTTATTTGCCGATAGCCACACAGGCGACTTTTGACCTCACAACTGTTGTTAGAAAGTATTTGCTGAAATCTAAAACAATTCTGATAGCACACATTGGAAGTCGATTTACTGCTGGGACCTAGATCTGATTGCACTGAGCCATACAATCCTGCAGTTCAGAACCAGACAGAGAGCAATAGCCAATACTGCAAAATAAAGGCTTGTCTACAATGGACGGGCCACTGACAGGCAGGGCCGGATTTAACATTAGGCAGAGTAGGGACGTGCCTACAGGTGCCCTCTATAGAGGAGCGCCATGCAGGTACCTACTCTGCCTTATTTCTGCTGTTGTGTCAAGATACAACACCAGCAATAGCAAGGAGAGTGCATTCTGCACAAAATGCATCCTCCTGCTCCAAGACCAGCGGCACCTACAGGAACTGCTAGCTTCAGCAAACGCAGGGGAAGGACCCCGGCGTTGTGTAAGGCTGCCCTGTAAGGCCCCATTCACATTGAGCGATTCGCAAATCGCGCGATTTCGCGCAAATGCTTGCATTGAGCAAGCTAGAATCGTGGCAAAATCCGCTCCAAAAAGGTCCTGCTGTAGCGACGCACGACCCGCGACAGCAGGACCCTTTGCCAAGCATTGGAGAGCGATATCGCGCGGTAAATAGCCGCGATATCGCGGGAATTACCGCGCGATAAATCGCTCAGTGTGAACGGGGCCTAAAATGGCTGTCTGATTTAGATTGCATATGTGAAAGCCGGTGGGTCTCCACGCAGGTAAGGGTGGCGGCTCAGGCTAAACAGCCGTAGGTACATGCAGAATCCCACACACACACCAGAAAAGGAAAAACTCAGTTACACATTCATATTGTTAGCACTGACGTTTGCATTGCTTTATAGCGAAAAGAGGGTATAAATGAGCAACAGATTATTTCCAACATTCTTTTTTCATTATCTAAGTCTGTCTGCAGCTGCTGCAATTCATTGCTAAGCAACACACTGAATGACTCCACTAAGTGGTATGTAGGGTCACTATACTGTCACCTACACATTATTCTACAGCACACAGACAAGTAATGAATGACATTCAACCCATGGTGTGTGAATGCACTCACCAGAATGTCTTCTGGAGTCCATCAACTCATGTTATAACATTTATTAGTGGATTACAATCTAAGCAGTCCAACACAAGAATAGCAGGGACCCGAAAATATCAAACATGGCTAAACTCATTATAAGCATTGTGGGATGATTTAATTGTACTCAAAAGGGCCCATTCACACCCCAGCGAGGTGTGCTGCATTGACACACATTGTGGTGTACTGTGTGAAAAATGAATAGGCTGCACCATACCTCAACACATGAATAAATAGGTACAGCTTACATCTGAACGCACCACAGTGCAATACACACTGCACACTATGCGTTGCAGTGCACATGTGCTTTAGGGTGGGTCAGTGTGTTGTTTGTAAAGAATGGCAATTCAACAATTCATAAAGATGCCCACAAACCTATTTAATATGCGTTACCGCAATGGCCTGATGATAACCTAGGCTTGTTCATACCATATATGTTGTACATATTTTGGCACGTGCATGGACAAGGACAAAATACAATGTTCTCAATAAATCCTGTTCATACCAATGTATTGCACCGCAAAAAGGTCCTGCATGCAACATTTTTGGTGTGCTGAAAATGCAAAAGGATTCTTTCTACTATACAATGCAATCAATCTAAATCTAAGGCTGGGCACACACCTTACAACCATCGCAAGACTTTTGTCTTGCGATGGTTGTAGGGTAATTTAAAAAAAACATACGATCTGCCCATCTTGGACAGGCAGATCGTACTTGCGATGATTGCAAGCCCGCCCAAGGGGCGGGCTTCCGATGACCGCAATGCCGAACGGGCAGTGTGCGCTTGCGCACACCGGCCCGTCCGGCTTTTATTTTACGAACAGGCTACACACCCGCCGAAAATCGTACGATTCTCAGCGGGTTTTCGAACATGTTCGTAAGATAAAAGTTGTGCGACCTTACAGTAGTAGAGGTCGCACGGCTTCCACACACCTTAAGATAATCGTACGATCGCGGGATTTCCCGCGATCATACGATTTTCGCAAGGCGTGTGGGCACCTTTAGAAGCAATTTTTTTTTACTCACAGGTCGTGTGGTTGCTACAGGGCAATGACATCACTTGCAGTGCAGCTTAATAGAATTTTTGGGTTACAGTTAAAGAATGACTGCTTCCACCATACCATTAGTACAGTAAAACTCATCAGTACTGTAAGCATGGTGGCTGCATGATGGACATACATTCATGGGCTCACAAAACCAGACTCCCAACAAAACAGGTAACAGCATATTAATGTTCACACATCACACCATATAGAGGTGTAATCTTGCAAAGGCATTAGAGGTTTTAGTAGCAACCCAGATATTCAGTTCTAGATGCGAAGACCAATTGATTTCACATTCTTCTCAATTCAATTTCAAATTCTTTTTTTTTTTATATCTAAATTAGGGCTGCAACAAATGATTATTTTCAGAATCGAAGAGTTAGCCGATTATTTTTTCAATTAATCGGTTCAAAAAGGTTAAATAAAATACCACCCTTAAAACAAAATACACAAATGCAGTGTACAAACATCAAGTTTACTTCAGAATAAAACTGCATGCACAATTTTTTGCAATCGCACTGCACTGGAATGTTCAGCATTACGGTACCGTGCCTTCCAGTACGGGCAATCACACTGTGGGTGGGAGGCATGTTTGGGGTGCCATTGAAATGAATGGAACTACAACGCATCTCTCAGAGCAGAATTTGTCAGGAGGAAAAAGAAAATGACTTTTCCCCACCTTTTATCAATTTTTTTTAACCCCTTCATGACGGAGGCCTTTTTTTCATTTTTTGTACCCATGTTATATTCCACATTTTAGGCCTGAAAATTACTTAAAACCCCCCAACATTATATATTTTCTGAATGCCAAGACCCTATAGAATAAAATGGTGGTAGTTGCAAAAGTATTATAAACACATGGCGCTTGAACAGCTTCAGTCAGGGAATGACAGCTGCCAGTGGCAAGATTCTGCAGGCGGCAGCTGAATGTAAATACAGTAGGCTGGTGCAATAGTCAGCCTGCTATTGGCCATTTCAAATTACAATAGCAGGCTGGCTTGTTGTGCCCTCCGTCCACTGCTTGCTGTGCCCTCCTCCCAGCGTGGAGGAGAGAGCAAATAAGTCCAACCAACTATTCGATAATGAGAATAGTTGACAACTATTCTCATTATCGATTATTATTGATACATCGATTAGTTGGTTGCAATTTGTTTAAAAGGTCTGCTCCACGATTGCATGCGATTTACAATCACAATTGATTGCTGTGTAGATGTAGACCTTGCTTGGGGAGACTTTTAGATCACACACAGCTCAGAGGGTTAGGTTATTATTCTCACACTATTATATTACAATATTGCACAATAACAATAGCTCGGTCGTAAATAATGCATAAATATTTTGCAAAGTCCATTTTCTAAATGGCTCCTAATGCCAATATGTCTCTTCCGCCTTCTGGAAAAAGTCCTGCTGTCTGCTACATTGATGATGATTTTATACGGTCCATCCATGTTCAGCATACAGCTACTCATACCTCATCACATATTTAAAACAGGTAAATGGATAAATCAACAGGCAATGTTCTCAACGTTCTACTCAAGGTAATGAATGAGCCACCCTGGAGGATGGCTTTTGAACCCCATTGTATCTACTCTTGCACCAAGCAAACCAATCTGTTTAAACTTTTATCATAACTGACAGGCTATTACAAACTCAACTGATTCATTACAATTTCCTGACCTCTGTTGTGCTCCTTTTGACAGTAAAGTATCTTGTGTTGCCAGAACCACAATGTTGTGATATGTGTTGTGAAAATATGTGAATATTTTCTGTACATAACGGTTAAAATAACACCCGTCACATGCAGGCTAGTTACAAGCCAGGAACTGAAACTTCCTCAATGGACTGGAACAGACACCTGAAGGAGAACACAGCAACTGAAGCTAAAACTTTTTTTTGGATAGAGTGGAGAGGGATTAGAAAGCCTAATCATTTTTTTTTATTGCTGTGTGTGTCCCCCGTTCCCATGCGGTCTGTGATCCAGTCTCTCGAATTTGTTCTGGTGACCATTATCACGGAAAGTGAAAGAAAATGCCATATTTTCCGTGGTCACTAGAACGGGAATAGATGGGAAATCACTAGTCACCCTGCTGACCACCAGGGATTTCTTTCACTTTGGAAGGAATTCTTCTCACTTCCTGTTGTGGCTTTTTGAAAGGAAGTGAAGGAAAATACTCCCAATTGGACACAGATGGCAAAAAAGCTGACTGGGGTTATAACCCTCCTTTACTCTACTCTACTTAAAACTGAAAAAAGTTTTGGCTTTAGTTCTATATAAGCTTATAATTTGATCCAATAAAAACTATTAAGTCTGGTTCTTACAGCAATACATGAGCCATCCACATACTTTGGGTCTGGTTACAAGCCTATAGAGCACTTGTACAAAGTAAAGAAAGAGTTGGCTAAACAGATATCGTGGTCACTTGCCCACAATGATTGCTCCTGGTTGCAGTAACATGTGGCTATATGTCCAGACTTCCACACAAAAATAGCTTTTAGGCTCTGCCCTGATATTTGGTAAATTGGCACAGGTCAAGAGACATAAAAGATAGATTTCTCTCATCGGCATGAATTTTTGACCTGCGTGTTTTACAAGGACAAGCTAAGAAAACATGGCAACTCCCAGGAAGGGCCTGCAGATGCTGTTTTACTGTAGTTTTCTACTAATGCCCCTGCAACTGCATTTCTTAAAAGAAAAGCACAATAAGGGGCATTTATTAAGCAAATTAGTGACAAAATTAAATGTAAATCAAGCTACCTCTCATTTACCAAAGTCTATATGACAGGTATTTTGTGCCTGTGAGACTCCTGCCCTTGGAACCCAGCTGCCAACTGTGACATACTTAGCCCCAAAAAGATAGAGATTTTCACTCAAAAAAAAGCACAATTAAGAAGTGGTCAGGAGTAGGTAGGTGTGAATTTAGAGCAGATAAGTGAGGAATGTATGAATCAAGCAGCAGTCATATAGTACAGTCTCACTAGATTTGCCTTGCTGTGCAACAGAAATAATAAATGTTTCTTGTTGAAGTGTCTTTGCTTCTTTCCTATGTTAGTACAGATGCATTTTTGCAGATTAATGTCTAATCAAACCACACGTGATTGACTGCAAGGAGCTTCCAGATGTCCACTAAGCAAGTGACCACACACACACGCATGCTGCTAGTTGCTACTGGCTCACTGTATTTTCAGACATGCCCTGTCAAATCTAGTTACCATTTGAATGTGCCAAATTAGAGGGCAGAAACGTATGAGCAAACACAAATCCATTGCCACATTCCACAGTATCAATCTGCTTTATAGATTTCATAAAACATTACACTCAATATTACTCATTTTCAAATCAATAAATATGGGACTTGTCTACTCTATTAGAAAAGAACACTCATTATCATGGATGTTTAGCATGACACATCACCGAGGAAATCTTCCAAACAGTTATCAGGAATGCCGATCATCTCTATAGCATTGTATCTCGTCTCATACATTTGGCTACATGGCTTAATAGCCACCCTTGCATGATGTGCTCACAAGACATATTAAAAAACTGTATTAAGAGACATATGGAGGCTGCTGAGGTGGAATTAGTCTTCTTTGGAAAGTTATAGCTGCCTGGCTGCCCTCCTGTATAAAATGACCAATATATTCTGTCTCACTTAGGGTACGTTTACACCATATGCAGTGCGTTCCGGCCTGGTTCCGGACGGAACCCACTGCATTGCGGCCGGAGGTGGTGGCTACGGTGCCATTCACTTCAATGGCCCACCACGCAATGCGATGCAGTGCGTTCCGGCAGGAATCAGGCCGGAATGCACTGTATGAAGATTAGGGGTTCTGAATTGACGCCGACTTCACCTTCTGTAAAAACACCCAGCCAACTAGAGTTCTCAGAAGGCCAACAATGGCAGCTTATATATTTTTTCCAGTAGCGGTTTCTTTTAATTTGCCTAGATGCATGAATGGTAATCACCACACTGTCTGCCCTGGAGGAATAACCACCTGCTTGTACCTCATCACTTGAAGGCCCTTAGCATAGCTTTAAAGAAGACCTCTAGACAAATCAATAATGTATTCAGGATCCAGTCTGTTCAATCCAGTAGGATTTATTTTAGGAGCCAGCTCCACTGACAAACACTAAAGAGAAAACCTCAAAAGTTTAACACCAGCTGAAATTTGCAAGAAGCATTGGCTACCTGGCTTCTGGGATTTGTCCAGTCCTGCTCCAGGCAAATGATAGTACAATAAGCATATGTTCAGGAAATGTGTTTAGTTTTGATAAGTGTGGGGTGAGGACATGGTGAAGATGGCAGCATCGGCAACAGAGGGAAGAGCAGACAGCAAAGCGCTGGAGGGGATTATTTACAAGGTAAGTCAGCCATAATGTGTTAAATGCTATGCGTAGTGAAACTTACAATAGGAAGCTGGTAATGATGCAGCATATAGCACGTCTACTACAATAAATAGTGCAGTGTTGGTGTTTAGATTAGAAGGCAAATGAACATCAAATTTTTAACTGAAATCTAGGTTGGCTGGAAAATGGTTTTCCGTTCCCATCAAGTATGTTTAGGCAGCTGTATACAAGCCTTTACTGTACACATAGCTGGAAGTGACTGAAGTGTATATGAATGTTTAGATAACTGCACCATGCCACTTCAAAGCATCTGTATACTACATGTAGTAAACATGTGTGTTCCGAGTCTTGTCTATGTCTGTGAAAGCTTTGCACTTGTACTTCAATTCAAACACATCTAAAAAGTGGGAAGTTGAAGAAACAATGCTGCCCAAGGCAACCAGACTTTGATTTTAGTTAACCAGTTCAGCAGAAATCCCTTCTAGGAAAGCCACTCTCCAAGGCATCATAGCATGATGATTCCATACATAAAGATTCCAGACATGGCTGCTGGGAAGGTAGGCACAATTATTCTAAAAAAATCCTAAATCAAAATAGCATAAAATCAAATATGCCTATCACAGCAAGCACAGCCTCACAAAAACCTAGGTCCCCCCAAAATGCAATTGAGGAGTTCATCCTGGGACTCTGGGTTTGCCTCCTGAACCACAGAAATACATTCTTTATTCAGATACAGACAATGGCATTGCCCTCACACTGATTAAGTCATCATCAGTCACCCAAAACATATGTCATTTATTCAAAATGTACAACATAAGAACTATTGTGCAAACAGTTTTCCAAACCAGTAATCAGTGTTCACATGACTGTCCTCAGGTTTGCCATGTAAAAGCTGTCTGCAATGTCAATTACAATCACCACTGTAGTTAAAACTAGGAACGTTATATTTATGGACTCCCCAAGTAAATGGAAACATAGTCCTTTACAAATGAAGAACTGTGAGCCTCAGTCATGTGTTTAATATTTAATAAATGTTAATCTGTACATGTAAAATACTGCAAACAGTACTCTGAGGAGTGTTTCAATTCCTGTCTGAATTGGTGGATAAATTCAAGATCTTCCATAAAAGATTCTGGTGAAGATTCCTTGCCCTAACCTTTTAAGGTGTCCATACAAGCTATGGCAAACAAATGATTCATCATTGATTAAACTATCCACCAATACAACACATAACAGTATTGTTCCACACTTTGAATTTGACTGCAAACATTGGACAAAAATACGACCTATCAGTTATTAATGAAAAGGGTCTATTAAAAACAATCATTAAATCAATCTGAATTACGATCGGTTCTCCGACACATGCTCAAATATTCTTCCATCAAATCAGAAGCATATCTATGAAATCCTCCACGAACTTGGCAATGTGCAAATTGATATCAACATGTGTGTGTGTGTGTGTGTGTGTGGCCACCATTAAATACAAAATTAGCACTGAATGAGTTAAAGTTTGATGACATTTTACGGCTTCTAAGATGTGCACACAAACATATAACTTCCCAATAAATGCAGTATTCCTCTTTTCTTTATCTTTTCAGAGCCAAATGGTTAAGAAAAATACCGTTTATACATGAAAGTGTGAATGGTAGTTGGGATCCATTTTGGAGATACTACATACAAATATTTTACCACCTTTACTGTGGAAGTGATTAGCTGTGAACGGAGACACCTCTAATGGTGACATTCTGTCGGCTCTGTAAATGAAAGGCTTGAAATCATTTCCCCTCTAAACTGAGAGAGACTGCTGCAAAGAATAAAATGTTGACAGCTGTTGCTGGAGTCGGTGATGGGTGACGCTGTGGGCAGAGCTGCACTTTCTGGGCTGCTCACCATGTATAAGAAGGAAATCAGCTTTGAGTAATTCAATGATACTTATGCCAAGTAGCTGCTTGATAAACCCAGCTTATAAACACATCAAGAGAAATGTCGTGAACAAATGTCAGCAACACGTTGGACTGTGGTAAGAGGCGGTGTTAGCCAGTTGTGTAGCAGGCAAGCCAGCTAGCTTTCTGATATTAAACAGACAGCTTAGTTCAAAAGGTTGGCTGTATCTAAATTAAGAAGTCTTTTCAGGATACAGTGACAGATGATCACAATACATAAAAATGATGCAACTATAACATCAGATCCCTTAGAGGGGGGTCTCCATTGAAGAACTAGTAGACTGCTTTGTATGCCAAGAAGCACCTAGATCTACTGGTCAAAATGCAGTATTGATGGAGGCAGAATCTGGACTCAGGAAATGAACATAAAAAGGTGGTAGTTGTTGACTACAGCGAGCAATTGAATCTAATTTTCATGAATGGAATGTAGAACTCTGTTGCCTGTTATTATTTTCTCCAGCTTTACTGGTTAACAATGGGTGAAAGATCCGAGGCAAGATATTTAAAAAAAGAGAGCCTAAAACCAAGTGGTAATCTGTCTATAAATCAGCCAAAAAGATTCAATAAGCTGCCAAAAGATATAATGTATTATTCTGACATCTGATTCAGTGGGGACATGTAGGGCAGCTGCAGAGAGATTACTGCTTCCACACAGTCATTGAAATGCTCCCCCTATTGTTCCGCCTGTATAGTGAGCTTACATGTGCAAGCCATCACGGACATCCGTCTAATTTGGGGACAGTAGAATAAAACATTCAGCTGTCCTCATTTTCTGGTGTCACCTGGCTGGATTTAACATAATGCTACCCGACTTGGTCAAAGCAAACATCAGTGTTAAGGTGCCCATACACTGCTCGATTCTCGTACGAGAATCGGGCGAAATCCCGCGATCGTACGAGAATCGAGCAGTGTGAACTAAGACGTGCGACCGTTTCTACTGTACGCTCGCACGTCTTTTGTCGAGCCAACATGTTCGAAAACTCGAAAAAGGGTTTCTAGCCTGCTCGCCCGATAGCTGCGGAACGGGCCGGTGTGCGCACGCGCACACTGCCCGTTCTGCATTGCCGTCATCGGAAGCCCGCCCCTCAGCGGGGCGGGCTTTCGATGATCGCAAGTACGATCTGCCCGTCCAAGGTGGGCAGATCGTACGGGCTTTCAAGAAGCATACGACCATCGCAAGACAAGAGTCTTGCGATGGTCGTAAGGTGTATGGGCACCTTAAGAATATGATGAACACAACCAGCAGTCTGATCAAGAACAATTGTTACATCATTACTACCTGGAATGTAATTTATGTTTCTTTTTAGCTGTCAGGAATTCCTCTTTTAGGCCTGGTTCACACCAAGGTGATTTTGAGCATCAGGAAAAGCGCCTTTCAATGCACAACACAGGAAATCCCATGATCAATGGCCCTTGTTAACACCTGAGGAGAAAACCGCCAGCAGGAAAACGCCAAATGCCCGAAAAGGTACATGAGCTTCTTCGGGCAGTTAAAAGCCTGTTTTCGCCCCATATACTTCAATGGAAAACACCCAAAAACACGTGGCAAAACCATGTTGCACATTTTTGCGCGTTCGTCCATTGCCTGTAATGCTTCATAAGCTGCCAGTCAAAATGCGCGTCTTCATATACGCACATACAAACGCGTATTAAAATGTACACAACGTGCGTAAACGCGCAAATAACCGCACACTGAAAACAAGCGTACAAACATGCAAAAAGGGTGCCGCATAGGTGTGAACCTAACCTAAAGGAAACCTGTCAAGAGAGAAATATGTAAGCTGAAGTCTTCAAAAAAAAAAAAAAACCTGCCTGGCTGTCATGCTGATGTTTTGGCTTCAACATCCGATCACTGGACCGAGACAGAGGTGAGCAATTTTGTCATTCTTGCTCCAGGTCTGTGACTCAGAATCACTGGAACCAGACAGCCAGGAAGCTAGCATTTTTAGGAGGCCAGTAAGTGCACATATTTCTCTGATGCCAGATCTCTTTTAGACATGACAGAGCCGAGCCCATTGATAGTGCAGAGCGATGACAGTTTCTGACGCACAAAGTACGTGCCGCAAAGAGGAAGATGTAAGAGTACGTGCCGCAAAGAGGAAGATGCAATGTGGAAAGGTTAGGGAGACTGGACTGCTCTTCAAGGTAAGGAAGAATCCTGTGAAGAAGGTCAGATGGTACAAATGAATGAATGAACTGTCAAAGGGATTGCAAGAAATAAACCCATAACCTATTCACTTAAATCAGTCTGCCCAGCATAGGTTTTGACAAGTCTCTTCCGATGCTGCTGGGCTTTAGTCAGAAATAGTAACAGTATTCATTCACCTAGCTCTGTATCAATTCAAGAAAATACATTTGCTACATCCAGTTACATCTCATTGTTATACTGATTAGAAAGAATTCACTCACAGATACATCAAGAATGTAATTTCATTTTACACTCCATCTGTAGCAGAATCAGTGGAAAGAAAAGTATCACCCTTTCTGTGTCTTCTAACATCTGTTGGTTTACCCGTACACTATATGATTGTTCACACTATGACAAATACACCAGTATCATCATGTACTGATTATTATCATTACCTAGCAACTGTCAGCTACGCAAACCTGCCAGGTTGGAAAATTTAAGCTTAAAGGGAATGTATAGTCAATATATGTTATAAAATACCTTTTTTTTTATAACAACTGTAATTATACATGTACATGGCGGCAGCAGCAGCTACATTTCCACATTACAATTATACGTTCTGCTACCTGCGTAGCAGTCTACATGATGGGTGTGCTCTGTTCCTTCTCACAACGAATGTCACGGAGTTAGCTGATTGATACTGCATTTCCTGTGTTACTGATGTTGTATCTCAACAGCTGTTAAGAACAAAGGCTTCCAATAAATAAACTTGGTGTTTGTGTACATTAGAGGGCTGGCAGGCTGCCAAAATAAAGTACAGATGAGCTGTGATTTTAGTGTTTCCGTTTGTGAATTTTGAAGATTAATTTTTCCACAATGCCTACAGCTACAAAAGGTCAGTCAGGGCATGTTTTAAAGTGATTTTATTGCTTGTTTGGAATAGGTAAACACTTCAATAATAATGCTACACATGCTCAGTTAAAAAAAATATACAATGCTTTACATTTAAAACAGTCTGGAAAATGTGATCACTGGAGTAGACTCGGGGCTCAATAGGTCTTGAATTATGTTAAGAGTAAACACTTCCCTTTTTACTAACAACTAGTTGGGGAGTCCTTTGTGTTGTCACACTTTGTGTTCACATAACAGCACAGCTTGTGACAATAATGATCCATTAATCATAAGTGGCTAAGAGATCGAGACACATTTAGGTTTTACAACATGACCAATTTATCACTTGCATAACCCTGACTGTCAAAATATTTACCAACTGACTTGTAAAGGAGAAGTGAGGGGGACAAAGTATAAACCTGCTGTATAATATTCTTCCTATCCCTCCCTTATTCTTACCAAATCTGTATGCCATCTTTACAGAAAGAGCATCAAAGGTATGACCAATACAGAATGTAAAAAAAGTTACAATCTGATTGTATAATCAGCTAAATTAAAACTAAAAAGGGTCATTCAAATGTAAGAAAACAGACTTAAAGAAGAGTCTTTGCACAATTTACCGATAGCTAAGCAGTGCATGGGCCTTCCTTGACAATCTACTCAATTTATAAGCAGTCAGGTAGGCCCTGCCCTACATAACTGTGGGTAAATCTAAAGACTAATTTGTCTTTGTGCACATTAGTCTTTTGCTAATGAAAAAATTTGCAACGTATGCAAATCATTGTGGGCCAACACCAATGTTAATTTTGACAGCGAATTTCAATTTAGTTTTGGTCATAGTCTTGACTAAAATGCCATTTTAGTTTTAGTCGTATGTTAGTCATCTGAATAGTTTTAGTCGACTAAATCTCCGGTAGAATTAGTCAACTAAATCTAATGGGTTTATTTAACCTCCCTGGCGGTCTGATTTTTCCCAATATTTTTTGCTTTTTTATTAATTTTCACTTTGGTTCCGCCTCCCTGCGACGCGGCCGCTCGCAGGGGACGGAACCCGTAAGACGGATGCCGGCCGGGAGAAGGTAAGTGAAGCGCTGTGTAATCCCGAGTGTGGCTCGGAGTTACAGCTTTTGGTACTGAAAATTAACCCCGAGCCACACTCGGGATTACCGCCAAGAAGGTTAAAGTGTAACACATTAAGCAATTCTCTAGACGTACCAACCTATTACGTATGGTATTAAGGTTTGAACATGCAATACAGACACAGATTTAGCTGTTGTGATATAGAACGTCTTTATTTAGCTTAAAATTAAATAAAACCAAGTTTCATAAGATTTAGGAGTGGGGATGGGGAGGTAAATGGGTGTGAGTAAGGGAACAAGTCTGAGAAGGCTGTTACACAGTGCTAACCTGCTAGGGAGATGGGAGAAACACTCACATGACAGTAGCAGGCAAATCCAATGGAACAATGGAATGGAACAGTAATTGATGGAGGAGTATTCTCTGCGGTTTGCAGGACATTGATCCAGGCGGCTTAGCCAATCCAGCTGCCGATAGAGTCAGGGGACTGGGGCATTGGCGGAGCTCCAAATGGGTAAATGCAATAGTCCCTCCCATGTTTGTCTATGAAAATTACAATGTATTTTCGGAAGAGTTTAAGTCATATTAACTAGGTTTTTATTTCATTTTCGTCACTGAAAACATGCAGCTAATGAAAACTATGACAAGATTAACAATGGCCAATGCACATTTGTGCACAATACCTCAAGATAGGCTTGCTGAAAAACATTTAGCATCCTGCACACTTTCAGGAGTATTGGATGTCTCTATGGATCCTTCCACCAGCTCCTACAAAACTAACAGGTCTTGTTTTGATATAAGAGTCGGTGGATTTAGCCATAGGGCACAGGAGAGGGCGCAGGTGTTGGATACTCCTTGAAGAGCACTGGATGCTAAATAAATATAATCATACACATATATTTGCTGTGTGTGGGTATGCATAGCCACATGACAATGTAAAATGAACTTTATTAAATGACCTTTACATGTTAATCTGTGGACAGCAAAAACTGCCAATAAATTCAAATATTGCTTCTTTACAACTAAAGCGCGGATAGAAAAATTAATATGGAATTCAAGAGCCAGCCTGTCCAATCTAGGAGCGCGCAGGATTATATATTTTTTTTTGATCCAGCTCCACTGACAACCTAAAAACCTCAAAGGTTAAGCACTAGCGGTTATTCTAACGAGCATGGACTACCTGGCTCTTTTACAGTGGCAGGTAAGAATCTGCAATAGTGTATGCTGATATTTTTTATATGTTTATAGCTGATGAGGAGGGGATTAATTTTTCTTTCAGCAAACCTGTTTCATACAGGATTCCTTATTTCAAAACAAAAATTATGACTATACTGTGAATCCTTTCAGAAGACTGGACCTTCACTGAAATCTAACTGGCTGCCCTTCGCTATGATATCACTATTCTAACACAGAAAACGAGTATATTTCCCGCTCATTCCTTTACATCTGCCAAAGACCACCTGGCAGACGGAATGGTGCTAAATATTTAGCAAGCGCTGAATGTAAATGTTTTTAGGAATCTGACAGCAACAGCATAATTCTATGTAATACATCACTGTGCGCAGAATCCACAAGGGACTGAAGACACATCACAGCCAAACACACATCTTATTCTGTTTGTTGTGAAAGGACTGAACCTATACCTTGTAGAAGTGTGATCCTTGTAATGCTTAATGCCAGCAGCGACCTGGGATAAATGCTATGAAAATGAGCAGGGGAAAGGAAGCCTGCAGTGAAAAGCACACAAGGGAAAGAGAAAGAATGAATATGATTTACATGATAATGAGAAAGACAAACTTGGAGTCTGCTAAGACACAAGGTGGCAATGCTGGTTAACCGATTAGTGACCTAGGGTGACTTGCACCTTGAGGCTGAGCACAGAGTAAAAAGAATTCTAACTGACCTCAGGATAACATGAAAACCAACCAGAAACACACAAACACATGAGTCTCCCTTCAGATGTCTATATGGAACCAATTATTTATAAGCTTTGATACACATCAGGAATCTGGGTAGAAAAAAAAAAGACTGCTGCACATTTGCATGTCAGCATTTCAATATTTAAGCACATAACAGCTGCTTTGTCATCATCACACTATAGTAAGAAAACCGGGAAGTGATCTTAACGTTTCCGTTTTTTTTTTACACTTGCCTTTTTGAAAATGTTCCTAAAAAGTAATTCCAACCATTATGACATATTAAAGGAGAACTATGGGGTAAGTGTTTTCCCCCATAGTTCTCCTAAGCGTCACGGCAGGACACAATAAGCACAGTCGCGGTATACCGAGACCGCCGCAGCCAGGACGGATCCACCCAGCTGCATGATTTACAGCTGGCTCTACCTACCTAGAGGCAGAGCCAGCTGTACCCGCCCCCTCCCGCGTCCATTCCACCAGTCAGTGCTGGACGACTGGAGCGGGACTCCCTGCAGGGAGTCGTGAGTGACAGTCACGGCTCTCTGCAGGGACATGATCGATCTATTGAGCCGACGTGTGACACTTCGTCACACGTCGGCTCGAACTATGAGCTTGAGTAAAAATCACTCGCCTCATAGTTCTCCTTTAACCCCTTCATGACTGAGGCCCTTTTTTCCATTTTTGCACCCATGTTATATTCCACATTTTAGACAAAAAGTATGGCAGCTAGGAATGTTAGACAATTCATGTGATTTTTCTTTGCCTAAGTTTTGTGTAATCCCGGCATTATAAGCCCACACATCTATATATGATTAGTGGGAGGCAACCCGAAGCCTGAATTGCGCAACTTCCTCTGTGATCACCAATCTCATTCCCAAGGAGCAGATGTGCTGCACATAGGCAACAGTCTAAAAAAAAGTAGTTCCACCTCTGCAGTCAAACTTGAGAAAACCCCACTATGTGTTTGCCGTGTGATCCTTTTCCCACAGCATACTGACAATTCATTTTTTTAAATGTATTTCTTGCCTTTCCGATGTTTTTTTGGTGAAGGCCTTTGTGCAAATTCCAGGCTACTCTGAGCAGTAAAGTAGATAGTCAGACTAAACGTCCTCTCATTGACAATGCCTCAAAGTATTTAACCCTTTGTTAGGACAGACAGTGTTCTCCACAGTGTGGAGCTGAAGAAAGCTGGGCACTTGTGTGCTTTCAGACAACTGCGCTAAATAAACCTTTTCTGCTATGTTTAATAGTATGAGGGCCCCTTCAGACCTTTGCATATGCTCTGAAAGAGGAGCAAAGTAGCTTCTAGTGAACCTACATGCAGCCTTGTGCAGTTTTCACACTTTTGTGTTCTGTGATTCTCCATCCCTAAAAAAAAAAATTCCTGTGGGCCAAAACATGTGTTCTAATGCTGGAAAAATGCAGCAGGGCCTTACTGTGCTTGTGTGCTGTGATGGGAACTACCTCCACTGAAAGGAATGCGTTTCCCCTGGGTGCTACGTTTTCAATGGACAATGTCTGTATACCTTACTCAATGTACAGTCAATAAGCTGCCACATGTAAAGCACGCATCTTTGCCAACAGTTAACCCTTGGAACTACCCTGAGAGTCTTATCATTTTCTACATATATACGAAAACCTTTAAAGGACTTCTAAAGACACAGCATATACTATCCTGTTAGAACTTCAGCATTGTATTAGGAATACATACTACTTGGAATAATCCCTTTTATGTAGTGCATTCTGCCTTCTGTCCGCCCATCACGTTCAACAACTTCCTGGATTCCCAGTGTGCTCTGCATCTGTTTTTCTGCTGACTGATATGATGCATATAGGATTTCTCAAGACTACATATCCCATCATGCATTGCTTCCAGCAAGCAATGATGTTACATTGTGGGTATTTCCTGTATTCCCTGTGAGAGAGGGGGAAGAGTCGGGTTGGAGTTTGGACAGCAGACTTTGTGACACAAGGAAGTGTATATTCACAGGGTTGAGTGAAATTGTGTCACTGCACTGAGGAAGTACATCCTATGGACATCCTCAATAAGTAGGCTTTCAAACTTCATGATCAACACGGTGATTAGGAGTGGGATAGAACTCATGGGAATTCAGTACAGAAATACATAGTTTCCAACTATAGATAACCTAAAAGATATTAGCAATTTAAAGGGTTATTAAACCCTCTGGTGTTTTTGCAAATATCTACTGCTAGCCAGCAGTAGATATATGCCAAAAAACGTACCTTGTGTCTTCCCCACGCAATCCCGTCCGAAAATGTGAAATTTCTCGGGCGGCCGCAAAGCATCTTGGGGCAGGCGCATAGGCAGTTCACATTTTCGGCTGGGAGACGAGGAGAGACACAAGGTAAGTCTATGGACGCGTGCACCCGCATACAGACACCGTGGGACAGGAAGGGCCAGCAAGGAAAGAGGAGCCAGCGCTGGATCTGAGACACGCAGCAGCGCTGGAGGGACAGATGAAAATTACAGGAAAGAAGAAGATCGGATTAAGAAACATCATTTAGGGTAAGTGCTTTAATTAACATATAAAGGGAAAATATCTTTGACTTTAATGTCTCTTTAAGCTCACAGTGACAAGACGCAAGGTGACAAAGCTACAGTATAATATCAGAGATTCCATCTGCCCCAGTTCTGCCTGCAGATGTGGAGACAAAACCGAGAACCACAGCAAAGTCGTTTTAATCACAAACAGAGCATGTCCTGTACGCAAGTGCTATGGAAAACATTATTGTGTTTCCAGGAGGCAGAAAGGGAACATTCTGAGTGTAATGGGACCGAGTAAAGTGTAACACAATCCAGGTGAGGAGGAGAGAGTCTCTGATTTCATTCAAGATAACTGCACAAAGCCATACGGAGTTCACAGGGCTGTGAAAATGATCCTCGTTAGGCATCTGAAATACTTGAGAACCCAGTGTGCTCCTGCATTCCTCCGTGCTACTAATTGCTCTGTGTCTCAATCAGTCTGCAGACTCATGCAGGGACCTCCTTGGTGGGGATTCTAATGTGCTGTTAACACAGGAAATAGGCCATTGTACAGAAGGGAGAGCTGGGCACAGCAAAGATACAATAATTAGTAGGTGCATGGCCAATCAAAACTGCTATTACACATGTGATTGGTTTTAAATTAACTTACTTACTTGGTCAAGTATGATGGATTTCACATAAAAGAATGTATTTGCTGCTTATAAGCCATCGTTTTCTGGAAAATATTGAGCATTACCTGCCTCAATACTCACTGCTTTCCTGGGAATAAATCAACACTCGCAACAAAGCAAAAATAACTTACTGAATGCACCAGTCTACAGTGACTATTAGAAGTGTATTATTTGGCTGTCAAATATAGATTTTCAATTGTCCTAGCACATATAGCTGCCTTTACATTAGTAAAGAGCTGCCCAGTACAGCCTAAGGGGGCCATCCACTGTACAACCCTCGCAAGACTTTTGTCTTGCGAGGGTTGTAAAGTAATCAAAAAAACGTACGATCTGCTATCTTGGACAGGCAGATCGTACTTGCGATCATGGCAAGCCTGCCCCGCTGAGGGGCGGGCTTCCGATGACTGCAATGCTGAACGGGCCGTGCGCGCGTGCGCACACTGGCCCGTTCCGCAGTTGTTGAACAAGCACCCCACTAACCCGCCGAGAATCGTACTATTCTCGGCGGGTTTTCCAGCCTGCTTGTTCGACGGAAGACGTGCGATCGTAGAGTAGAAACGGTCGCACGCCTTCCATACACTTTGCGATTCTCGTACGATAATCGTACAGTGTATGGGCACCTTTAAGGTGCCAATACACCTTGCGATTATCGTACGATAATCGTGGGAAATCCCGCGATCGCACGATAATCGCAAAGTGTATGGAACGCGTGCGACCGTTTCTACTGTACGGTCGCAAGTCTTTTGTCGAAGGAGCATGCTAGAAAACCCGCCGAGAATCGTACGATTGTTGGCAGGTTAGTGGCGTGCTCGTTCGACAACTGCTGAACGGGTCGTTGTGCGCACGCGCACACTGCTGATTCAGCATTGCGGTCAGCGGGGCGGGCTTTCAATGATCGCAAGTACAATCTGCCTGTCCAAGATGGGCAGATTGTACGAGCTTTTAATTACTTTACAATCATCGCAAGACAAAAGTCTTGCGAAGTTTGTAAGGTGTATGGGCACCTTTAGAATCTGGTGTGAACGGGCCCTTAAACATAGGACTTGTTTCCTCATCAGACAGTAATTGCCAGATCCATTTATGGTCACCCGGCTACGAGTAGCTTACATCTTTACAATATCACCACATCACTGTAAACTCATAAGGAAGTAAATACATTTCTTGAAGTGTTCCTGTCTAATTAACCTTTGGCACAGGGACAAAACAGTGACAAAGGTCAGAAGGAGATGTTACTCATTACTGGAATAGGAAACTCCAGCAAGGAGATGTACATATGACAGGGTTTGTTTAAACACAACAGACACTCTGACAGGACAACTAGCTATGACAACAAATAGTTTTGGTGGTCTTCAACACAGATCAATGATCCAAGAGAAGACAGGCCTGCCCTGATGCCCCATTCACATAGGTGTGTCCCCTAACACAATTGAGTTGATGGATAATCAATGGATTTTAAAGTGATTGTAAAGACAAACCTCTTCTGCTTAGTTTTGAGTAGAGTGCGGAAGGGTTAAGATAACCTGTCAAGTTTGTATTGCTGTCCATCATGAGCTAAAGAGTTTGGGGTCCCCTTGTGTAGGGGGTGCTCCTTTAACCTATACAGAGCATGTGGCAGCATTAGAAGAGTTCATGGTTCCACACAGGTAATGTTCACTGTGCTGTAACATCTTCAAGGAATGGTTTCATTTTTACCCTACAGTAAATTGAAAAATTCTATTATTAGGTCTGCAATGGAGCCAATTGATTACCCTAGATAAAAAAACATTGCAGAGGAACTGGAATTTTCACATTATAATCAAAATCTATTCAGAAAATTGAAATTGCAGAGACAAAAGAAGAATTCATATCATTAAAAACCTAATTTCCAAAATGTAAAAATGGTAGAGAGAAAACTAATGAGAAATGAAGGCCAGTTCACAAAGAGCTAGATGCTGCCACTGCAAGCACTATTTTTGCAGACAGCACTGGACCGGGACGCAAGCACTAATGTGCCTGCCTTGAAGGTGCGGGCAATCGCACTGTGGGCGGGGGGCGTGGCTGCGGCGCCATTGACTTCAATGCACCACCACTTCCCCTCCCACCCCTGAACGCAGGGAACCGGCCAGATGGTGTTTCAGGGGCCCAACGCACTGGAATGCGGACTTTATGGTGTGAACCGGCCCTAAAGAAGAATGGGGGGCTACAACCGCACTGCAAGGGTTAACTGCTCATTTTTGTCTAGGGCCTCAAATAACAAAGATATACTCACCTGAACCTCAGCTTCTATACCAGTCCCTGCTGTCTGTCCCCTCCTCTGCTCCAGCGCTGGGATGTCCCTCAGCGTCCTCATGTCCAATACACTGTATAGGACATGATGACTCACAGGACCTTAGACCACTGGAGCAGTGGGGGAGAGCGGCAGCAGGGACCAGTCTAGCAGTTGCAGTCTGGGTGAGTATATCTTTGTTATTTGCAACCCTAGACGAAAACGAGCAGTTAACCCTTGCAGTGCAGGGGTAGCCCCACTGCAAGGTTTAATAATAACAAGGGTTAAAGAATAAACATGAAAACAAAGAGGGAAGAATGGAAAGCATTCCTAGTGGAGCCCCTACTGGTATAGTGATGTCATCAATGACACAATAACGTATGCTATCAGAGCCTATAAGCAGAGAGATGTTTTGTGTACTATATGCTTACATAGTGACCAAAGTTCTAGGTAAATGCAAAGGAGAGGCCACTGGAAAGGCAGAAGAGAGACACACATTTTAAGTAGCAGAGTGGGGCATACCCCCTATAATTGATCCTATGCTAGAAGAGACAATGGCCTCTGCTAGTTCCTGCACAGAAAGCCTGCCTCCCTTGTGTGCATGTACACTTTCACTTCCAAGTAATATACAACCACAGAAAAACACCTTTTCCCAGGAATAAATACTTGATCCACATAAGCGAAAGGGTAAAACAGGATATTTTGGGTTGACACAAACCTATATACTACATACTAATAAGGAAGCTCGGAGGGGGAACCCCACTAAGGTATTTCTACACAAAAGGTACAGGTAGTCCGAATCATTTATATGCCAGACTCCAATATAGTATGGTATAGTGTCAATGTAAAACTTGTTTCCTGACACAGATAAAGTGAAATGAGGGCTATACACACAGTCCCAAGACTCATATAGACTGTAGTTGTGTAGTTCACCACATCTGCATGTAAATCAGGAGCACTCTACCATACTATTATACACATTAGTACAGTTCTGACCTCTGAGGTAATATGTTGTGAACTCCCCATCCCCTGCATGCAGCAGTTTGGATGCTCATATAAAGAGTGCTTTCACAGGCATCCTCTTAGTGACACATCATCACCATCTGAAAACCGCACTCTGAAAACCACGGTTCTTTATGAGCTGTGGTTTGAAGTGCCCTAGTCTGAACAAAGCCTAAATGACAGTAACCATAAAACAGAACCAGTGTCATGGAAAACAGAACCTTATGTGCATGCATCGAGTACAGATACATTTTGCATAGATTTAGGGAAAAGATCATTTTGAAGTATAAATTAATGTAATCCTGTTGATGATTGTGATTGAATACAGATAAGGTAAATTATGAAGAAGTGACAGGACTGGAAACTACCTAGACATTTACTGACTCAAAATCAAAAGTGCTTAAAGCAAAGTTGTCCCCTATTACGTGGAAAGTAAACCCGCAAGGTATTGTAAGGCATGACATCCTTTCTATAAAAAGGGCATGCAACAGGAAGTGCATCTCCTCTGGCTGGCCAACAAAAACACAGCAGGAAGAGATGAATGTGTTACAATAGGAAAACACATTGGATGGCGCTTAAGACCTTCCAATCATTCCCATATTGTCCCAAGAGGACAATATCTTCCCAAAGAGAGCAGAGTACTTGTTTTATGTCTGCTAAGTATTCATCAGAAACACTGAAGATTCCCTTGTAATGACGGTGATGGATTGTGCTATTACAAAAGACAAGTTCATAAAAAATAAATTAAAACAAGAGCTTAAAAGAAGAACTTCGGCCTTAATTATTCTTAACCCCTGCAGTGAGGCTACCCCCACACTGCAAGGGTTAAGTGCTCGTTTTCGTCTAGGGAGCAACATAAAAAACAGAGGAGATGCAGGGACCCGTCTAATATACAGCTGCCTCCAAGGTTCAGGTGAATATAACTGTTATTTTTATCCCTAGATAAAAATGAACACTTAACCCTTAATGGTGCAGGGTTATCACCACTGCAAGGGTTAAACATAATTCTGCCTGGAGTTCTTCTTCAACCAAACTTGGAACACAGAAATGTTAATTGGAACTTCAGAATCTGCTGTCATACCACAGACACACTCCGGAGAGGAGGGAACAGGTTAACCTTGCCAAACTGAGCCCAGATTGTGGACAGAGTAGGGAAGGGTAAGATCTAAAACCAGATTTCTATTGCTCTGTACTTATTGGGGATTACTGCAACTTACTTCCTGTCCCAGATGGCATCAGCAAATGGATCATGGAGTGAAGAGACATTTCCCCAGGGGGCAGTAAAAAAAAAACTTGTTTGTGGTCTGTGTTTCCTTCACATCCTGTACCAGGTGGCAGCATTCACCAGAACAGGAAGTGAGGGGGATGCTTCCCAACGGTGACACATACAGCAACAAAACCTGACAGTGGTTTTAGCCCTTCACTATTCTATCAAAAACAAAAGAAAATGTCTAGGTTTACTCCACCCATACTCGGCTCTAGGACTACTCTGGAGTCTCTCCCATCCTCTGGAACTCTTTACCCCAACCCGTCCGTCTATCTCCCACTCTGACTGCCTTTAGGCGATCCCTTAAAGTGACATTAAACCCTCAGATTTTTTAACATAAACCAATACTGTAATGTGTGCCTTACTGTAATCCATGGTAATTTCCCTTCTCTTTGCTGCTCTTCCTTTTAAATCTGTATCTGTTCTCATGCTGGACAGAACTTCTGTTTTGCAGCAGACAGCCTTGTCTCTGGAATGGATACATGGTGTCTGTGTGCAAGTTCACAACCTGAGCCAGCACTACAGGAAGAGGCACTCAGCTGAAAAACTGAAGTTCTCCCCCAGCAAGGAGGAGAGATAAGGATTTAAAAGGAAGAGCAGCAAAGAGAAGGGAAATTACCATGGATTACAGTAAGGCACACATTACAGTATTGGTTTATGTTAAAAAATCTGAGGGTTTAATGTCACTTTAAGACTCATCTCTTCAGGGAAGTCTGTCACACTTCAAACTAACCACTGAACCATCATGTTCTCATACAATTCATCCCCACACAGCTACCTCCTCATGTATCGCTTCTCCCTCACTTTTAGACTGTAAGCCCTGTAATGTCTTCCTTATATTGTAACGCGCTGTGAAAACTGTTGGCGCTATATAAATACTATGTAATAATAATAACAATAATAGCTGAATTAAGGAATCCAGCAAAGTCTTCAAGTACTGGTTCCTAATTGTTTAGCTTCCTTGACTGCAATCTCCTGACAACTCTCTACTACTGCATCAATCAACTATTTCCCGATTGTGTCTTTTGGTTAAAAGGCATGTCAGTTATGTGCAAAAGGACCAAAGTGAACATGGGAACTGGAGCCTAAACTCACTGTTCACAACTGAGCACATGCAAGAATGTGAATATACAGTCAAATGAAGTATGCAGGCCTTCCTACAGAGCATTTGTATTTACTTCCAAATTTGTGTTTAATAGTTTACCAGAACCTCACTCCTGAGCTTGAGGGAGTTAAGATTAAGAACTTGCTGGACATTGGACAGTAACTGGCCTCTAACTGCCTGACTGCATGTTGATAAAACACGCGGTCACCAAACTACTGAGAGTGCACAACCGTATAAAAGAATGGTGCTCTGCAGACATCTATATTTCTCTTCCCTACAGAGTTCTTTTATTTGTTGGGCCCATGTCACACTCGAGATTCTGTTCTGTGATTGGGAAGGAAGATCGCTATGCATATCACAGGACAGAGAAATACATACCTGCTTGCCTGTGTCCCTCCTTTACTGGCTAGATGAGCAAAGCATTGCTCTCCTGTTGGTGATTTACATTCTGGATCGAATGCCTCACTTCTCCAAACATCTCGTCAATGACGCATAAAGCAGGTAAGTCATTTCACAAAACATTTTAGGGATTCTGTCACTGATGAGTTCCTGCCAGTTACAAGGGGCTTAAGTAGGGTATACACAGTTAGAATTTCAAACAAAATCAATTTCAGAATGTCCATTCAGTTTTGTAATTGTTGATGCGGTGAAATCGATGATCGATTTCCACTGCAGTGGCAAAAAAAATTACAAGGAGCATGTTGGAAATTTTTTCTTGAATTAAACTCCAACAGTGGATGTGGTTTTTGTACGGGAAACTCCATTCATTCCAAATTCAAAAGTTAAATGAAGCCAAAAATCAAACACCAAGTCTCAGACGGCATTATTGAATGTTACGAAGTGATTTTTTGTATAACCATTCATTTGAAAATCGGCCCAAATATATACCCTACTTTATGCTAATAAGCTTATCTCAATCTCTTATTCTGCAGCCTCTGTTATAAATTAACAGGAATCCTCTATACTGAGTGTTCCTGTTTATTTAGAAGTTGTGGAGATAGTATGTTTACCATGTCCACAATCATGAATGGACAGGAAGTGATGTAGAGCACTTCCCATTCATTCACAACTGGTACATAGTAACTCATTTTATGTCCAGTTATTTACAGTCAGCGAACACTGATCGCTGACAGCTTGTACTGCTCTCCATCCTGACTGGCTGTCACATGAGGCCAAGCCGGCGGTGCGGGAAGGAGAGCTCGGTCTATTTTGACAGCTGGCTCCTCCCCCTTACTGCAAGCTCGGACCTCCTGTGACAGCTCATGGCTTCCCCACCCCCCCCTCCACAGCGCTCTCCATCCTGATGGGTCAAATGAGGCTGAGCAGGGCCCGGCCCCCTGACAGTTTCTCCCCTCCCTGCTGGAAGCTGTACTGTGCCAGAGGGAACAGAGAAACTAGAGATGCACTGCAATTTCATATGTTTCGGTGGCCAAAATTTTGGTGCATCCCTAGTGTGTGTGTGTGTGTGTGTGTGTGTGTTGACCTTTAAATGAAGAAAGTACAATGTCCATATGCCTTTTTGAATATTAGAAGTCATGTTGAGGATATCATTACAAAAAAAAGATAGCTTTCCCTTATCTGTGGTCAGTATTCGGTTCCAAAAACAAGGACTGGCCACTCACATGCAGGTCTTCTTATTTGCACAAGTTCATTTTTGAAGTATATATAACAAATGCACACATTTTCAGGAAAAAAGCTTTGTGGGTTGTGAATATGGATGTTTATAAATCATGTCTGCAATGTGTATGAAACACAATTTTAGAGCTGCTCAAGCGTACCACTGTTAATATCAATAGAAGACGACTGGGAACAATTTTTTTTATCAATTATTTCTGCTTTCAGGCTCCAGTTGATTATTGTGAACACAGCTTGCCGTGTTCAAGCACGTCACATTTTGTATTCTATTTAATTGTAGTAAGCGGGAAAGTATAGACTTTTGAGATGAATTTTCACTCCTTTCACCATTTCTTTTAAAAGTGGGTCTGTGGGTTACTTTACAAGTCCGTATGAATACATTCCTGACATATCACTATATACGGCAGCAGTATATTTTTCAGAAAATTTTTATTATTACATTAGTTCCTGTCAGTAGCTTTGCTTAGGCTGAGATGTCATCAGTCTGTTGCAGGTAGGAGGAAGCATTTTGCTTAGTGTCCTCTTCCCCAGAGATCAGACTATACATTGTAACTTCGTAGCAAGGCACAGGATGAAAGCAGCAGCAGGGGCTGATCTGTCAGAAATTTGTGAACAAGAACTGCAGAGGAACCAGGATTTACTTGACTGTGTCATCTATAAGAGAACATCTCTGTTCAGAAAGCAGATGGTGACCCTGGACCGCAACTAACATGAAAAAAACATATCTGAAGCGAGGTCCACATTAAAGAAACAAAAGAATAACTTTGGTAGTCAATTAACCCAGCAACAAAACCTAACAAAAGTTATTTCAAACGCAGCTCAAAAACATATAATACTTTTATTACAAATTGAGACAGGACTTTACTTGCTTAAGATTGCCACATCCACGCACACAATTAATGATGTGCACAAACTTCCAAGCAACACTACAGCCTTTGGTGCACCCAAGCACTTGTTACCATTCGTGTTCTGAAGACTGCATTACCCAATTACTCTGGGCAGGCACCCTAAACAGTATTAGCGTGCGCTGGAACTAGCTGCGTAAAGCTATTGGTACGACATGCAGAAATCCTTTGCTATTTCTTGTCTAAGATAACTGCATAACAGCAGCAATAACATGGGAAATTATGTGAGACAGATCTGTATTAAATTATAGTCAAAGCTTGGAAATCAGGTGGTGTCTTAGTTAAAACAAAAGAAAACAGACATACTGGAGAGTGTGAGCGGAGAAAACAAAACTCTTAATAAAAACATATCTATATACAGAAAATCTCTCAGGGTTTAAAAGGATTACAGTCATTTCAGCGAGAGTACAGCTGTGGGAATTAATCAGGGGAAGTTGCTGTGGGATAATGTTGCTATGTAGGTCAAACAGACAGATCAGTTATAACCTCATTCTGCTGGTCATTTTAAGACACAATATTCTTACCGCAGTAATTACTGCAAGATGAGCACCAGGGCTTCAATCCCCCACTGGGCTTCCATATGTTGCCATATAACTTCTTCAGGGGTCTAAGAATAGCTCATAGTTTACTATAACAGTGCCAATGATACAAAGATTACAAATGTGCAATATTAAAGGAGAACTATGCGGAAAGTGAAATGCACTCACCCCCATAGTTAGAGCCGATGTGCGGCACTGCAGCTGTCAGAACCTGGCTCTAAAGCTCCAGAACTGAGCAATCACAAACTGCTGATCACTCAGTGCAAGATCTCCCTAGAGGGAGCGAGGACCGTCAGTCACAGCTCCCTGCAGGGATTCTCGCCTCCCCTCTCCGTTTCTCCATCGCTCATCGAAGGGATGGACAGGGGAGGGGACGGGCACAGCTGGCTCTGGCTGTAGAGAGGCAGAGCCAGCTGTCAATCATCAGGAAGCGGGGTGGATGCTAACAATACTGTCGGGATCCCTTCAGGCTGCAGTGCGGCTATGCGCTGTCAGCATATAGCAGGCAATAGCTATATTTTGAGTTTTGGGTCACAGGAGCACATTAATAAAGGTCTGATCCAAAAGAGAACTAATGCCAAAAAAGGTGTGGGCATAGTTCTCTTTTAAAGGAGAACTATTGGGAGTAGGGCTGCAACAACTAATCGACATAATCGATTATTGAAAAAGTTGTCAACTTTTTCAATAATCGATTAATCGGCTTCTGATTGGTTGGCCCTGTTCACGGCTCCACACCTCCTCCCCACCTCACGCTCGCCGCTGCCAGACCTGTCCGCATCCACGCTCCGCACCTCCTCCGTGCCTCACACTCACCGCCTGCCCAAAAAGAAAAATGTGTGACACTGCAGCTGTCACATTTCAGCTCTATAGATCAAGGACTGAGTGATCACACACCTCTGATCGTTCAGCTCATGGCTTTTCCCTGCAGAAAGTAGTGAATGTTAGTTAGCTGTAAATCAGGCAGCGGGGGGTGGATCCTGACAATATTGTAG
>NW_017306560.1:1093539-1111695 GCF_000935625.1 Nanorana parkeri
CACTAGGATTCTTATTCATTCAGTTTACAGAGCAGCAGAGGAATTGGAAATATTATTAGAGTTTAGGTTGATTTTAACTTACAGGTATTTGAAGCTTATTGATCACTGGTGTCTGCCTCACAGTCAGCAATAAAGACATTAACACTTCTCCAGGATCACCCTATGCATTTTTAAGGAACTCAGAAGGATCACTTACTCTTATGTCGCAGAGCTAGTGAAGCGAAACAAAAGATAGTGTATCATTACAGAAAATGAAAAGTGTTTTCAGCAAGGCGCTCCCTCATAAGCTGCCAGGTCTGCTTGTTAAGGACCTATTTGTGCAGCAAATTGTTAAGGGTACAGTGTGTTCCTGAACAGCTTTTAAGTATTAAGTTTGAAGTCCTCTGCTAAAGATCATGAGGAAAATTGGGAACACCTGTTAAAATAGAAAGATCTGTACTTCCCAAAACCCCATTATTTTTCTGGTAGACACAGACAGCAAATATCGGCGTCTGGGCACAGGGAGACCTCAAGCACTCAGCTTTTAGCAACACAACAATGTCACGCCGTCTTTTTTAAATGAATGTGTTACACGGTAACAAACTAGAACATGTTTCTAAAGATCATAGAGGTTTCCAAATGGGAAGCATGTAATGCTGACCGAAGAAATAATGTGACAGCTGAGGAAGGTGCTTGTTAAGTGCTAATTAATGTTTTAAATAGTGTTTAAAGGGTCAACACACCTATAAATATATATCGGAGTCTGGTTGCCAACTGATAACTACAGTGCTCAAGCTTTGGACCACCTTGGAGCAACGTTTACCATCTGCATAATTATATGCAATAAATCAGACACAGCTTGTATACTATAGTACAAGGATTGCAGCACAAAAAAACCCATTAAGGCCAGGTGATTCAGATGCTGAGCTGTTTTCGTGCGACTGTTCATAGAAAACCGCACGATTGTCGTGCGGTTTTCAATGCATAGAAATGTCTATGGGACCCAAACCGCACCACAACCGGCCAAAAATAGCTTTCTGCACCTTCTCGCACAACAGGCGATTACGTCCGCATGGCAAAGGTGTGAAAGGAGTTCTAAAGTCCCAGCATATACTATCCTGTTATAACATCAGCATTGTAATAGGAATACATGCTAGAACTGTTTTTGATAATGCAAAAAAAATTGTTCCTATTTCCCTGCTGCTTGATGTGTTGCAATCTCGATTTCCCAAGACCACTTAGTTCAGAATGCATTACTTCCAGCAAGCAAGCATAATGTCATCTAGCTCATACGTTGAGTTATAGTTGAGAAGACAGGCTTCATGAGAGTCGTGACATAAAAAAGTGCATATGCACAGGACTGAGAGTGAAATTGTGTCAGTACATTGAGGAGCCACTTCCTATGGGTATCTTGAATTAGTGAGTTTACAAACTTCTACATGAATATGGTTATTAGGAGTTGGATAGAACGTATGGAAATTAAATATAGACATATAGATTTTTATTTTTTTATTTTTTTTACCATAGATCTCCTTCAAGCAGTTTAACTCTCTAACATCTGTTAAAAACCAAATCATGCATATTCAGCATATGGAAAAATGCATAACAATTAGAATAATGATTTAAGGCTGGATATACTTTAACTATATCTGCATGTAATTCATGATAGGTTCTCCAAGAGTTTTTGATTACTCAGAGCAGCGATATGTTGGTAGGGTATAAAAAATATTTAGCATCAGCAGAATTCACTTTTATGAAAAAGATGCGATTCCCAGCTAAAAATCCAAGCCGTGACATACTCCAAGTCTGTGCTTTAACACTCTGTACGTAAGTGTAACGTTTAATAACATAACATGGCCAATTATCTTGCATTATAGCCATCATAAGGCACGCATGAGTGAAGCGCTGGTTATAGATATCTCTTTATGCTTTATACTATGTCATTGTTATTGAAGTAAAGCAAAGTTAAGCCTTTCATTTCATTAGCAGCTACAGAAAATGCCCTGGACATTAAAGAGTGATTTCCTGTGCACCGAGTCCTGAAAGCCAGTTAGGTTTTCCTATTCTGTTAACTGCTATTAAATGTATCACTTTTAAATCACTTGTGTTGTTGTTCTCATTAGCATAGTGTTGTAAACAATCCAAGACCATACACTGTATCTGTTAGGCTAATCACAGTGTGATTAGAGGGCTTTATGTCAAGGCCAAAAACATGACTTCCTGGTGCTCAACCCTTTTTTTAGAACCAATGTTTAAAAAACTAGCAGGTCATTTTTTCTTTTTTCAAATGAACCCTGCAGATGGCAATGATAACAGTGAGGAAAAGTGCTGCTTTCATCTAGTATTATTATTATATGTGGTGCTCTTTTGTGTTTGACTTTTCCTATTTGAGGTGTTAAGCCACTGATCTATGCGGCAGGATTACACTTTGGAAAAGAGCCATGTGAATGACCTCAAGTGAACTGTGCCCAGTCCTGTAGTTATCACCGATTTTCCCTGTGCTGGAGGATGCAATCGAAACTTTGGTGTTTTGAGTGGCAGCTAAAAGACAAACTATGTCCCCTTTTAATGATACAAGTCCCCTCGTCCGAACACCTGGCAGATGCAGAATGAGAATACGAAGAAGGAATAAATAGAATAAGATGAGAACTTCCTCCAAAATTAAACTATGGACAAACCTTTCTTTGGCTTTAGTTCTCTTTAGTTCTCGTTTGGGTTACAGGACTACATTTGCTAATGTACTCCTGTGACCCAAACTCAGCCTATAGTGGACTAATGACCGCTATATGCTGATATCGCAAAACCAAACTGTAGCCGGGAAAGATCCCAATAATATTGTCAGCATCCACCCCACTGCCTGATTGACAACTGGCTCTGCTTCTCTAGAGTATAAGAGCCAGCTGTGCCCGCCCCCTCCTCTGTCTGACCCTCCAATGAGTGCTGAAGGAACGGAGAGGGGAAAGGGGAATCCCTGCGGTGAGCGGCGACTGACAATTATGGCTCTCTGCAGGGAGAAGCCGTGAGCTTAGCGATCAGCAGTTTGTGATCACTCAGTTTGAGCTGGCGTGCGACACTGCAGGTTCTAAGCCAGCTCTATAGCTTGAGAACTATCGGGAAAAGTACATTTTACTCCCCCAATACTTCTCCTTTAACCATATCCCCACATTCTTCTGCAAAGGATGTTTAAAACAACTTCCTGATTTCAAGCACATTTTATAGAGATTTCCTCTTTTACTACTAATATTGAAAACAAATCAACCTGTCGATACACAACACAGACTTGCTTTGGGTTTCAGAGATTGGAGCTCTGTTGTGAAAAAAAAAATGGCCAACTTACATTTGAAATGCAAGTTACATAATAGATGCATTTTCATACCTGGTTTTTTTTTATGCCAAAGGATTATTGTTTCCTGTAGAATCAGTCCTTAGATTTACAGAGCCCTGCTACACACCTCTAATTCTTTATACTGCAGTTAGGTAATATTACCAGTCTTGTCTCTGTGATTAGATGACCAACACAAAGCAGCAGACTGATGACTTCATCTCTCTGTCACTCTGCTCTCGCCTCTGGTCAGCATGATCCTTGTTGGCATATGATCACTGTAACATACATAATCAACTCCTTGTGCTGTTTCTCCCTCAACCAGCCTGAGCTCTACAGATGAGATCAAAAGGCCAATACCAAGTTAAAGCGTATGTAAACCATCCTCAAAATGTTTGATTTATTGCAGGTTACCAATCCTTGAAGTTGGTGGCTGCACTGGTTTTCTTTTTTCAGGTTTTGTCCCTTTTTTTTTCACCTGGTGGTCCAACTAGTAACACACTTCCTGTCTTCTGATGACTCTACTCCATGGTGGAGCAATAGAGCCACCTTTAGACAGCAGCTTTGTCAGCCTGCGGAGTAGGTAGTGTTAGATGGACTGGCAGATTTAGATGGACTTAAATTAAAGTTCAATGCCAGCTTACACTTTTTAAGCAATTACAGCAACCGCTTTTTTTTTTTGTAGAAGTGACATGCCGTGCAATAAAAGATTCCTACATGCCTGTTTGCAATGTACAGTGAGCTACACACAGCACAATCTGATGAGATGAATGAAGTCCTGCACATCCTGTTGAGGCCAATCAAGATAGCCGAAGATCCCATACCAGAAGGAGAGCGGGCGAAAAGGCATGTCTCTAACTAATGAAGCCCCTACATTTAAGGTTTGGTAAGCTCTAATATATGGTGACATTTTTGCTTTTGGGTTTAAATACACTTTACATTCAGGTATTTGCACTAGATGCTTTTAAAAATAAACTTATTTTTTTAATGAACACATAACTACATGAATTGGTGTTTTCTATCTGCTTGGAATTCAGCTTTAAACAAACTTTACTCAGCTTATCTAAAAGTGGTCATAACAATCCATAAATCCTTAGCCCAAACTCAAATTTATAAATGAACACCAAGACTAAAGCAAAGTAAATATGAAAACTGGCAGGGTCTCTCGGTGCAGCTGAGGTTAAGGATTTCATTCCACATGTGTTAAGCTACTCAGAAAAACACAAAGGCTTTCTAGATCATTAAAGAGAACCATATGGCTGACTGGAAAGTGTGGCCTGTGCCAATTTGTCGGTTTGAGCAATCCAACAGTAGTAACAATAAGTGCCTTTCTCCATACTATAGAACCTTGAGGTGCAGACCACAAAGCTAAGGCTTCACCTGAGTGTAAGTTTGTATAGTGGGAAGCCTTGATTTTACGGTCAGTAAGCAAAAATGATTTCTCTTTAGGCCCTGTGTTTTTCAACATGTAAGCAATTACATGGTAGCACATCCTCGGTGAGGTTACATGCATAGCTGTGGTGACATACTACAGCAATGAAAATGCTGGCTCATTATACAGCTTTCCAGAACATAAAAATCTGTACCAATACTAAAGTGTGAATGGGATCTTTAGGTCCCTGAACATGTACCCATATTAGCAAGATACACACCTGATTTGAGAATCACTTGAGTTAGCAAGAATGAGACCTTGTAGAGGTTTGCTTGGGTTTAATACACAGATATTTTCCAATCTGTTGGAAACTTCATATGCACTGCATTGCTTCCTTGGCCAATGCATCCGAGGTCTGCCAGATGTCATAATTTTTAGTACTGCTTGATACGCCAAGCCTTTAAGCACAACTAAGCTAAACAAAACTAACATAGCATGCATTAGGTGAAACACCTACTAATAGCATTTAGAACTGTGTATGTAAAATGACCACAGCTTCAGGACAGTTAGTGTTAGGTGGTGTGCCATAGCCTCATGGGAAAGCCATACTCCAAATGACCTCTAAAAGGTGCCCATATACCTTGCGAATATCGTACGATAATCGCGGGAAATCCCACGATTGTACGATAATCGCAAGGTGTATGGAAGGCGTGCAACCGTTTTTACTGTACGGTCACACGTCTTTTGTCGCACCAGCATGCTAGCCTGCTCGTTCAACAACTGCGTAACGGGCCGGCGTGCGCACGCGCACACTGCCCGTTCAGCATTGCATTCATCGGAAAGCTCACCCCTCAGCGGGGCGGGCTTTCGATGATCGCAGGTACGATCTGCCTGTCCAAGATGGGCAGATCGTACGAGCTTTTAATTAGCTTACAACCATCGCAAGACAAAAGTCTTGCGATGGTTGTAAGGTGTATGGGCACCTTAAAAACTGCCATAAATACAGTTTCCCAAAAGAATGAATGTCGCCGAAGTGAAAGCAGAGAATGAATCTTCAGAAGCAAAGCTGTGCAGGTTGGTGCACGGCCACACAGTGAAGATCATTGGGTCAGGAATGAAGGTAAACATCTCTCCCAGTGGGATGGCCTCAGGGGGTGGGGGAATGTATTAAAGGACAATTATACAGTTATGCAAGGATACAGTTGAGCATCCCCCATATCCCCGCAAACTAACCCACCTACACCCTTAAGGGCCCAGTCACACCATAAAGAGTGCGTTCGGGCTATGGAACGCACTGGAACACAACCCAGCGGGCTCAGTTTGTTGTAGGGCGGGAGGGGGCGTAGCGGTGCATTGAAATCAATAGCACTGCAGCCATGCCCGCAGAGTGATCGCTGGCAACCGAAAGCATGGCACATTTGTGCATACATTTCGGTCCACTGCTATCTGCAAAAATGCTGCATGCACTACTTTTTGCAGATCGCACTGAACCAGAACGCAGAACTAACGCATTCGGGTGCCGGCGATCACACTGTGGGTGGGGTGTGTGTTCAAAAAACACTGAACCAGCCTGGCCCTCGACTTTGAGCATTTTTTACATTTTGGCCCACTGTGTATTTGAGTTTGACACCCCTGGTCTAGACCATAAAATAAAAATTCCGATCCTCAGTCCCGCTTGGGTGCTGGACTGTCCCCACAGCCTCTTCTCCCCGACTATTGTCATCTAAGGATCTGTGATGTCATCACATCCATTCACTTGCATTGGACATGAAGACACCAAGGGACATTCCACAGCTGGAGCAGAGAGGGGGGGAGAGAGGTGAGAGATCACTGCCGCAGGACAGAACATCAAGTGAGAATATCTTCTTTATTTCAGACCCTAGATAAAAACGAGCGCTTAACCCTTGCAGTGGAGGAGTTCTTCTTTAAATGTAAACAATTCCCAAATCCATATAAGATAGATGAAGTAGTTGTTAGCGTGTTAGTGTTTGCTAAAATAATTTAAAAGTAATTTGAATGTATAAACGTGAAGCTCTGGGTTTATGCATTTTATTCCTATAGAAAGTTTAGCAGGTTTTCAAAATGACTGGCGTACTTTAGGAGCCTATGAGTAAGCTCATGAATATAATTTTGTAGCGTACTCATTTGTACACAATGGTATTCCTGTTGGCAAGCCCACTGACAAAAAAATGTTACAGTGAATTTGTGTCAAATAACGGAATATGTTTAGCAGCATCCGCAACACAAGCAACCAAGAACGTGACACATAATTAGACATATTGAGAACAAAAAATGGAAACCAGCAGCAAGATCCTCTGGAATGAGAATTTCGTAAAATCGAACCCATTTCAAAGTAATGGGAAAGATAGAGAACAAATCTACATTTGAAATGGAAGTGTTTGACCTTCAGATGACTTCAGCACAACTTCCTATAACTTTATCTTCTCTATGACAGTTAGCTACAGTTTCTAGTTGTGTGTAATAAACAGTTGTTCTTAAATGTATCAAAGTCCAGCACTGCAGGCCAACTACAGCCCCTTGTGAAACAAAGCACCCTGCACCAGTAATAGAGCTACCCTCCCCAGTACTACTGGGCCTGTGAGATTCTGCCCATTTCCTCACTAAACTCCGCCCACTTTCCCCAACACAACAGGTGCAAAACGGCACCCTGTGACTTTTCGTCCTTTTCAGTAGGAACACCAGTTATTACATCTGTCTAATTTATGTAAGCCACTGACTCATATGGGAGGCTGTATGAAACATCTATAGCCACCTGGCCAGAGAAATACACTGTTTTTTTAAAAATATTAAATGGGGGGGGGGATTCTGCAGAATCCATTGCTCTCTTTGTGGATGCAGTGGTCTCCCTGCTGAGGTTCGACACACCCTGTGCTATGTCAGATCCTTAGCCTTGCCATCAGGAAATGTCATGCTTGCTGTTGACTGAGTGAGAACTAGAGCTCTCCAATCGGAGGGACCTATGCAGAATTTTTTCTAGATAGAAGTGGATGCTCACATGTCCTGTTACTGCAAGAGCTGCTGTAATGAAGAGGAATCTCTGGCTAAAGTCTGTTCACAAACCTACACTTTGAGAGGGTCGAGCTCCTGGTCCCCACCACTGCACTTAGTTGTTCTTCCTGCCAACTGCCAAGTCACTACAGGATACAGTACTGATGTAAGGGAAGGTTGGATGAATCACTGAGTGCGCAGGAGGTATCAGGAGACTGGCACTACCAGAAGTTTCAGATGCTGAACAGACTTTGGACAAAGAATGCTCTGCCTTTGACCGGCTTGACAGCAAGACAGGCAAGTGTACAATTTTCCTTTTTCTTTTCAGGGAAATATCTTATTAGAAGTTTTATTTGTGCAACAGAGTGACTTTAAAACAGACGTTTACCCCTTTTACTAAAAATCCCCTTAGCATGCAGCTCTGATTGCTGATATGAAATCATCTTACATTCATTAAAAACAAACATGTTTCTTTTACTTACAATTATTGTTTTCTCTACTTCCTGGTCCTCTTGGGCATTAGTGATATAATGTGCCCAAGCGCTGCATGCTGGGATGGTTACATCAGCAGAGCATTGCTGGGAAATCTTATCTGTAATCTCAGGGAAAGGCATTTTTCTCCCCTGAGATAATGTGCATGGTCACATGTCCTAGCAACATGTGCCAGAGTTCCAGAAAGTAGAAGGGAGATGGAATAATCTGCCCTTAGTAAAAATGGCCACTGTGAGAAGACTAAGAAGAAAAATAAGCTATGCAAGGAATAAAAGGCTTGCAAGTATATATACATATCTGTTTGTAGATTATTATTAGCAAACATTTCTAAAAGGTGCCTTTGTTGTCATTTCAGAGACATGGGTATTCCTCTTTAACTGAACTAAAGGTGTTTTTCTTTCAATTTGCTTTCATTTCGTTTGGAGTTCGATTGCAACAGATAGCATTCTCACTAATCATATTCATAGCCCCACTAAGGGTCAGATGTACCAAAATAAGACATTATGGTTTAGATGGAGACTTGGCCAGATTCAAAATGAAAGAATATGCATTGTTTTTAGGACAACCATAGCAAGCTTCTACACAGCCAGCACAGAGAACATTACTTGTAACGAATGTTAAAATATGTTTGCATAGGTTTATAAAGTAAAGTGATATAGTTCGAACACAGAGAGACTCAGCCTCAGGTGAATTGTGTGTCAGCAGCACAGGAGTTTAGGATATGTCATCGCAGACAGCACTCAATAGCAGATCTGCAGGAAACGTTTGTTTCACCATTTAACACAAACCCCCTTTCACATGTTGCCTGGCTCCTCATCCCCTGAGGAGGTGAGACAAGTAATACATTCACGTGGTGGATTATTGTTATGACTTAAACAGCTTTAGAAAAGCATATTTGGACTGCTTTTATTCGATTGTCTGCCTCTCGAGCTGTCTGAGCATTCAGCACAACTCCCCTGCGGTTGAAAACTGTTCCCCTTCTACATAAACGCCATCAATATGGCTGGAAATTTCTGCTATTTGGAAGGGATTAGTAGAAAAGCTGTTTAATCCCGTTACTTACATCAATGTGTAAACACCTACAGGCATGTTCAACAGTCGCAATAAAAGGCATATTTTACTAGAGAAAAAAAAAAAAGCAACTCTCTCACCAAGAAATATTGGAGTCTCCGCTCTGCCATTGTGTTCATATACAAAGGTGTAGTGTCTATCGGAGGACATTCTCCCCGGAGACCCTGCAAACAAGATGCCACCCAGTGGATTTCTCTGACAAGTTTGTAATAAAATTACTGGAGCCAAGAGCAACGCAACTGATTATCAGATTTTAGGCTGCTAAAAATATAAATCTATCTCTTGAGACCCCTCAACTTTCTCTAAACAAAATACGGGTAATGAAAGGATGAATGGTTGATCTCAATAGGCTGTGACAAGTATTCGACTTCATAATCAGCTGTAAATTTACCACAATACAACTACCACCTTCTCTGTGTTCAGGCAGGCAGATTGATAGAGAAGGATGCCATTATATGACTTTCTGCTGCAGTAAAGACTTTCCCTGAACACTGACCAGCCACAACAAAGCCCAATTCAGGGCACCAGCCTTTTTATAGATTTTGAGCTGAGTGTTGTAAGTTGAGCTGGCCATATACTGAGATTTGTTTCCTGTTCAAGCCTTTGGGCTATATGAGAATAAACCCTCAATTCCCCCATTCACAATAAACAGTGTGGATGGATGAACCTTCCCTGCCAGGCCATTGCATCTCAACAGCGGTGGTGGTGCCCGATTGGCTACAGTCACTAATCGGCTGAGAATGTTCACCTCTGCTCCTTCTACAAAAGTTGACTGACAAATCAGCTTTTGTAAAATGAGGGGTGCCAACAGGGCCACACACTGTTGGAATTTTGGCCAAGCTACCAGGATTTTCAAAATTCAATTAGTGTATGTCAAGCTTAACTCAACCATTTGCTAAAAATGCTTTCAAAAGTCTCCTTGTAGTTCTGCAGGACAGAATATCAGTGCTGCATGTATAATAGACAGCAGCACTGGTGTCATGTCTGCAACCCCATCTTACTCTTGGCTATTCATAAAAGACGCGATGCAGGCTTTTGGGTAATGTCAACGCTTACTTGCTTTCTCCCATCACTGGCCCGGTTTTCTTTTTGGCCCATCACTATGATGGGCTTGCTTCCTTGGCTAACAGGAAAGCAGGGAGCGGGGGGAAGCATGCAATCTCCAACACTCAGGAAGTGCCGGCACTTTGCCCTTTAAAACGGCTTGCCTTTGACCGTAGAAGAGGAATCTGCTGCACATGTGCACTTTATACCTGCTAACAGCTCTATTTATTTCCTTTATATATACAGTGCAAAAGAAACTCTACATATGAAGCAAATGTTTTTAAAAAAGAATTCCGGGCAGAAAAAATCTTAACCCTTGCTGTGGGGGCTACCCCTGTACTGCAAGGCTTAAGTGCTCGTTTTCAACGAGGGTGGTAAATAAAGATATACTCACCCAAGACTCAGCTTCTAAAATCGATCCCTGCAGCCTTTCTCTCCCTCTGCTCTGGAGATGGAATGTCCCTCAGTGTCCTCATGTCCATGACACTGTATTGCACGTCATGACACAGGTTTTCAGCCCGTCGGAGCAGAGGGGGAAAGAGTGCAGGCATAAGGCTCACGTATACCTTTGTTATTGTAGACCCTAGCACTTTACCCTTGCAGTGCAGGGATAGCACTGCAAGGGTTAAGATTTCTTCTGCCCAGAGTTCTTCCTTAAATTCCACAACATTTAAATTGTTTTGTAGAGTGCAAATGCTGGCTCTTCCTACACCACCAAGCCATCTTCCATATCACAAGAGTGTGACCTACAGCTTTGTGACATGAGCCATGTGGTTGCTGCATCCATGGCACAGAAAATGAAAGCAGCTAACTGGTCTACAGAAAGTATATAGCTGGCTCTTATCTTTAAAGCTTTCCTTGTTACTGGTCCAGCTCCATTAGCCAAAGATATGGCTACTGACTCCTGAATATTATTGGGGTTATTCACAAAAGGGGGAAGAGTTTGGAGAAGGCAGGATAAGTGAACAATCTAGGACAACATAGCTGAACTGGAAAGTGAGCTGAATTGGAGAATTTTTCCAAATCAACTATGTTGTCCTAGATTATTCACTTCTCCTCCTGCCTTCTCCAAACCCTTCACCCTTTTGTGATTAACCCTGTACGTTTCTCAAATGCTGTGGAGTGAATTCACATGCCGTTCTAAAAAAATAAAAAAGCATACTGCAAATTTTGTGGCTGGCAGAGTCTTGCAATGCCTCGAGGGATTTGTAGTTTCACCACAGGGCTAGAGTGTGCCTTTCCCTTGTCTATATGAAACAGCACAGACAATGCTATAACCAGTATGACTGCTAAGCATTTCTTCTCTGGTTTGGACCTGTTCATCCATAGTTAACTATGGAAAGAAAATGCTATTTAATGTACAGTGAAATGTGCTTAAAAATAAATGTATAAGATTCCATAAACAGTAAATATTAATTAGAAAAACAGTCACACTTCTGCATGCAAATTATTTAGGGTTATACTCTGATTTTTTTCAAATAAAATTTGTGGTGTCTTTCTTCAAAAGCATATGCTGATTCCAAGCCTGGGCTGTCTGTCCAACCATGAAGTAATATCAGCCACAATAATCTACCAACATCAACCAATAAATGTCAGCACACAGAACTAAAGAGGGAGATGAATACAGACAAAATGTAAGGCATGTGGTACTCCACTTGGTGTACAGACAGATGAAGAAATGCTGTCTGGGGGCTCAGTCCTTGGAGCTGTTGGGAAATTCACCCCCCATGAGCTGTGGCACATTCCCGCTCCTTATTTTGCCTCATTAGCAGGGGTTACTAGAAGCAGTGAAAGGAGACTCCAGTTTGTCAGGCTGCTTCTGGGACTGGGAACTGCTCCAGACAGCAAGCGCTGAAAAATGTGCTCTCAAGACTGGTGTCAGACACTTATAAAGAGGCCTTTCTGCTCTGCAAACGTGGAAAATATTGTTTATTTTCCTTTTCAGGGGAACAACTCTACACAGCCTATTTTGTGTACTCAGCAGAACGCTTAGCAGATAACACTATTCAAGGTTTACATGGCAAAGCAGCCACTGGGAAGAGGTAAATTAAATCCTTGGAGAAATAAACACTACAAATTGCTGCAATAAACAGTACAAATCTAGTCCCACACGACTTTTCTTTTTTACACAATTTTGCTAAAATACGATTTCATATGGCTGCATGTAGTGCATCACAGACATTTACAGCAAATATATCAATACCAAAGGGACTGAAAGCCACTTTGACTATACACGGATATGATACACAAGCATTTGTTCTACTTGAGTGCTAGGAATATGAAATAAATTGGACACTTTTATACACTTCTGAATTAGGTTATGATATTGTCACTCGATTCCTCTTCTATATACGTGCAGAAAAAGGGTCATCTGTGAATTCTGCCTTTTCTTTATGTGTGGGCATATGGCTTCTCAGTGGAATTGTATCCCTCCTTTCATTTACTATGCTGCTTCTGCTGTTACTTTTAGATGTTGCTTGATGTTCATTTTCTTTGAGCTTGCTCTGTTCCAGTGTGTTTGCAAGACGTTTCTCTCTTCTTTCTGTTTCACAGACACCTTTGAAGATGGTTGAAGGAAGAAAAGATTCCCTTTTGCTTTACAAACACTTAGGCAACCCTTGAGACCTCATGGCAGTTTATGTTCAACCTCAAGTCTGAGATCAGCAGGTATACTTAACTCGGGAGACTCCCTTCACGTTACAGAGCATCGTTGTCTCAAGTCCCATGTTATGGATAGGGTAAGTGCAGGTAAATAAGGTTTTAGGATCCTCTTATCAACCTCCAGCCTCCTTGAGAAAAAAAACTGTAACTAGTTCGCACTGAGACAATGTTCAGCCCTTAAAATTCTACTCTAGTCAAAGCTGAAAAAAAAGGCCCTAAAGGGACTGTCATTAGAAATTATTGAGGCTGCCATTGCTGAACTGTCTTTTACTAATACTAATTCCCTGACTCTCAAGCTAATGCTTTGGCTTCAATTATGTTTAAACGATAACCTGGAACAGGTATACAAATAAGGAACTCCAACATTCATTTACACCAGGCTTATTGCAGATCTGTTACACAAAACTATTTAGGGTTAGTAGAGCAGGAGACACCACGTCACTCCAGACTCCTTTCCTCCACCCCTCCACTGCGGTTGCACTGGGTGCAGCCTCACTCCATGTAACTTCAATAATCAAAAGAAAAGGGCCGCACTCTAATGACGTTAAAATCTTTCATAGAACTTCATTAAGCCAAATATGCTCATTACAAGAACCTCCCTTCTCCTTTATAAGCTTAGTTGTCTATGATTAAGACTGTAAGGATGCAACGTCAGAGATGGCTGGTTCTTAGGCAGGACCTTGTATGCAAAATTATTTAAGACACAACCAGACAACTTGCATTTTAAAAAGGAAGCCAGCAATGGCAGCTACATGTAGCAGACACAGATGATTACAAAAATGATCCTCTGTAAAGCAGAGCTCAGATTGGGAGAAGGAGAAAAAATACAATGAGCCAAGTCAGTTCTGCTGTAACACTTATTTGCTTACAAGGTACATGTCAAGGAGATAGAGTGACAGAGAGATTAGCTCATTTGTATGCTGCTTCTCCTTTCGCTATCCAGTCACAGACTAAGAGATGGAGAAGTCCTGTAAGAGTTACTTCTACCCTGCCAGACAGGGCTGTGCTCTGAGGCAGAGCTATGCAACTCTCAGGACTGGGTGGACAGAAACAAATCCTTTGGCAGGTAAAACAGCTTCCATATATGTATTTCACCTGCATATTTAGATGTTTGCCTGGAGTTGGACTTCAAAATGGATAAATGGAGAACAGTCTACATGCTCAGGCCATTAGATTGTCATTAAGGCTAGCTGCAGTGCACCATTATGCTTTGTGATGATAATCTAGTGGTGTATCTGTTGAGCAAAAGAGGTATTCCTTAGCATATCCACTGTGGGCTCCTTACTGTTTGTCACTTTTATAAAGCCTGATGTGTGGAAATGTCAGGGGTGAGAAGTTGCTTATGGCCACCTGTCAGATTTACCTTGCCTTGATAGTCTGAATGCGACTGGTGACAGATCATCGATAGTGTAGATAGAAAAGCACAGGTTTCAGGAAGCAGTCCCGCCCATACTACATGAAAGGAGCTCTGTAGAATTTTTTGCTTTGGTGAATTATAGGTTGAACGTCCTTGAATTTAACACACTTGTAGTGTTTTCTTGATACTATTAGTAGTTAAACTATTTACTTGTTACTAGGAATTGCAATGTAATTTATTTTGCGCAAACAGTTACATTTTAAGGGTCTGTGTCAATGGCTTCAGTTTGATAAATTCTGAAACATATCTCAGAAACATATTAAGAGACGCAGTTGACCGCCTTCTGACCTCCCTCAAGTGTTTTTTGCATTCACATAGACATGTGTGAAAATGCAAAACTCATTTGAAGCAAACAATATCCAGTCCACACAGGGCCTTAATATGTTAGGATGGGGGGCACCTTCATGGGTGTTTTTTTTTTAGTCTTTAGGTCCTGACGCCTATAAACATGATTACCTTGTTTGATTTTGTTTTTGGGCTCCCAAAGGACACTTGCACATGCTAAATTCAGCCAGTAGCTCCATAAATCAGAGTTCTGACATTCTCCCTTCCACCTCCTAATGTAACAATCTTACGAACCAATAGCAAGGACTAAGACAGGGACGGCCAAACTCCGGCCCTCCAGCTGTGGTGAAACTACAAATCCCATGAAGCATCTCTCCGGGAGTCATGTCTGTGGCTGTGAGAATCTTGCAAAGCCTCATGGGATTCGTAGTTCCACCACAGCTGGAGGGCCGCAGAACTCCATGATAAAACTGGGTGGTTTTCTCCAAAGTCTCGGATTCTCCAATAACGTGTCCCATGCTGCACTGGCAAAAACACTTGGTGGGTTTGCAGAAGGCGAACTGTTTCAACAGTTCACAGAGCCATGTTATCACATAATCACTCCACTCATCTGAAGTATTGGCAATGCGAGTGACATTTTTTGGTAATTTGCCTTTCTGTAAATGTACACTTTGTCATGGGAATTGCAACGTAGCTGGCAAGGGAAGAAAATTAAGAGGATGTCAAATGAATGTGTTTAATCAGTTAGCATACTGTTACATCATAGACAAGCTTGGCCGTAGACATGACAGATTATGGCATTACTGCCCACTCAGTGAAAGGATTACAGTACAATGGTAATAGGGTAGAGGAAATATCAGCAGTGCAGATCAGGGAGGGATAAAATCAGAGCCACAGCTTAATAACAGCTTTGACAGCAGACAATGTTTAAGCAGAAGGGGAGGGGGGGAAAAAATCAATCACCACCCTTTCTAACCATGCTGACTGATCAGATAATCATGTTTTATTGAAAACCGGCAGTGATACGAGCCGTGACAAAATGCCAGCACAATGCACACGGCACTATTTCATTAAACCGATAATTAGTTATCAGTTGAGGTGACACTGTACTGGCAGCGAAAACTAAGTGAATTCACACATTGTACCATCAAAAGAGGATCTGCAAAAAGAAAGGCTATCATGTAGTTCTCATTAGTACTAGAAAACACCAGTTTTTGTTGATACTGTCAGATTCTCATATCTTGCAGTGGTGACACCTCTATGCTCGATCTTTCCATGTCTGCACATCTGCCACAGCAATAACAGGAGGTCAAGTATGCTTGATGGATTATTTGTTTATATTATATTAATGAGAACTAACAGGGGAAGAGGGTATAGCTGGTAGGACAGGAAAGCATGCGACTCCAAGGTGGCCAGGAACACCTGAAGGGCACCGCAGTATGTGCGACAGACTAACCCTTACAGCTGAACTCCAGGTATAAATATTTATACATACACTGGTCTAGCTTGGCACAATTAAGTGATCCTGTAAATGTCACGCGCTTCTATTACCCGTATACCCATATAATTTAAAACAACATTTAAAGATATACACTAACCCAAGAAATGTGTTAACATTTTAAAACAATGTCCACATCCAGGTGACTACATACAATATATCAGCTCTGCTGATATTACACATGGTCTTGGAAGGTCGATGAATCGACAAGTATCCATTAATATTCCTGTGCTCAAAACCAATGCATCCTAAAAAAAAAAAAACAAAACAAAAAAAAAAAAAAAAAAAAAAAAAAACCGGGGGGGCCCCCCCCCCCCCCACAATATTTAAATATGCAAAACATGTTTTACAATAAATTATGGTCATAGAACGCTTATTTAGATAATCCCTCAGGCTTGTGACTACTTCCCTCCTAACCAACAAAGTTTATTCAAACCATAGATGGAAAAAAAAAAGAGAGACACCCTCGCATGTACCTGTGCTCCATTAGTACATGAAACCCGGCGCCACTTACCCAGCCACTCAGTGGGTATCTCAAATAGCCAGAATCACATAGTCATCTGCCTCCTTCTTGATCTGCATGATGACAAGGACTCTGCCCACTTGACACATTTCATACTTCGACTTCCCCAGGAGTGGAGTATGCTCCGTATAATCCTGCAGCCTCAATAAATCTCACCTATCGCTGAATGGCTGCTGTGTGATTAACAGCAGAGGGGAACTTGCTCAGCTCAGTGGCTGTTCCAGGACCTGGAAGATCACTGTAAAATACATACACACTATATATAAAATATTCATACCTGGATTTTAGCTTTAAAGATTTTTATATTTACTGATACCTGCTAATTATTACACTATTTTCTACAGACCCATTTAAAGGTTTTAATTGAATTTGTACTACATAGGTCTTGTGGACTTAATTATTCAGTTAAAAATGAAATGTGATAATCTAGAAAACAAAGTAGTCTTAGAGAAACAGTAGCCCTTCCAACCATGGCCTGCAAGTTCCAGAATGCCTTGCCAGCAACAGAAGGATGCACATTTATAATACAGAACATTCATTTTTTTAATTTGTATGTTTTTAAACTGTTTAATATCCATTTTAGATTATATATTAATCTTTTCAACAAAAGATACCCACAGCACTATATAGTGAAACAGCACAATAAACAGTGCAAGCTTTGCAGCTTTGGCTTGTGTGCCTTAAACATCAGACGGAGCCAGCCGATTAGGTGGATATGTTCAACTGTAGTTTTTGTGGCCCTCTCACATCTCCTTTGCATTCTTCAACTGGTTGAAGGATTAAATTGAATGGAGGTCCCATTACTAAAAAGTGAAAGGCTTAAGTCCAGTAATCGTTTTCGGGAATTATATAGATATGTACCACAGTAGACACTGCAGCCCCTTGAGTATGTATTACACTTCATTTAATTTGCTAATTTGAGTTTCACATGTCTGTGACAAAGGAGTCATTTATCTAATTCACAGGCTTAAAGTGAACCCAGTTCATGCACACTAAAGTATTTACAGATTCTGAACAACCAGTAAAAGCACTTTAAGACAAGCCCTCACTCGCCTCTGTTTCTATAAGCATTGTGGGGAAATTACTTTTTAAATGTTCACAGCACAAGCACTATATTTTGTTATGAGAACAAATCTTTGCAAACTGCCATTCCTCTAATGCAAAACATACAGCAGATGTTTCTAAGCTGTTAGAAACTGACTGAAACCAGACTTTAAAATCTTTGAGGATCTCAGAGAATGAATACCATTGGTCAGGAATGGCTCATTCAAAAAATAAAAAACAATTTCACAGCTTGCCAAAAATATGTAAATAGTTTATTGTCCACAGTCTGAACACTTGTGTGCTTAACCTCAAAGAAGCGAACTGTCTGGAGAACATGCAAAGGAACCTAAAGCGTCACCAGCTGGCTCGAATGTAGAAGGCAGAATATTTAAACATTAATTTTTAAGGTTCTGACCATAATGAATACATTACAAAATCA
>NW_017306560.1:1111705-1112768 GCF_000935625.1 Nanorana parkeri
TTTTAAAGGTGCAAGCTCCAGAGTTATCACATTGATCCTGGCTTCCCTGTGTACTCTGTTGCTGATCTAGAACATGGATGCAGATAGTGATTTCCTACCTATATACACGTAACACAAGAGCATGCAGAGATGAAAACCTTTCATGAAAGGTTAAACAATATACAATAATATGTAATAAATATGTACAATAAAATGTCAAACTCATAAAGGAAAGCCTTTAAAACATAAATTATTACCCATCCTGCAGCAAATAAAAATGGTAGTACTGTGCCATGAATAGAGAGCTGTAAATATGAACTGCAAAGTCAAATTTACAAGCAGAATTCTGCTGGTACTCAATCTGGAAAAGTGATTTGCATTTTTTAATGATATTTGGGTCATGCATGACTTGGAAATTTTATTCAGATGAAGTAGCAGACATTATGTTTCAACATCTGCATTAAAATTCAGAATCAATCATGAAGTAAAATCTCCATTATTTGTAGCCATTTCAATTCACAGGCCACAATGAGGCAATCATTCCTATGTTTGTGCCTAAAAGACACAACCTTTCTTAATTTGTCAAATCTAATGGTAAAGACCCCAGGCATTGTGGGTGGCCCATAAAACAGTAGAAGCCAGAAAATGTTTTCATTTTGAATGACTATGATAAGTGGGCCATGCTGTGATTTATTCAGCCTGTTCATGCCACAGTGATTACAGAAGTTCCAATTCAGTGCCATCAACTCTTACAACTCTTAAAAGCAACAAAACAGAACCCAGTCATTTTTAAAAAAAATTATATACATAAATCTATAAAACAATAAAACAATCAATGTCCATACAGGGAGAGAAAAAAAAGGTACCGTATATACTCGAGTATAAGCCGAGATTTTCAGCCCATTTTTTTGGGTGAAAAGTGCCCCCCTCGGCTTATACTCGAGTCAGCGCCAGCGCGTCTTCTTACTTACCTTGCCGAGCGTCGCATCACTGCTGCTCCGGTGTGCGGCGCTCCGAGCGGGGTCATCTGGCAGTCTCCGGGTCCTAATTTAGGTGGCCGGAGACTGCCAGATGACCCCACTCG